>NW_018742787.1:0-27571 GCF_001683475.1 Chenopodium quinoa
GCATTTGAATTTCATTTGATTGAAAAAGCTTTGTTTGAATGTGTTTGATTTTCATTTGATTAAATTAGCTTTGTTTGAATGTGATTGACTTTCATTTGAATCAATTAGCTTGTTTAATGCATTTGACTTTCATTTAATTCAAAAAGCTTTGTTTGAATGTGTTTGACTTTAATTTGATTCAAATAGCTTTGTTTGAATGTTTTTTGACTTTCACTTGATTTAAATACCTTTTTTGAATGCGTTTGACTTTCATTTGATTCAAATAGCATTTCTTGAATGTGTTTGACTTTCATTTGGTTCAAATAGCTTTGTTTAAATGTGTTTGACTTTCATTTGATTCAATTAGCTTTGCTTGAATGTGGTTAACTTTCAATTGAGTCAATTTGCTTTGTTGAATGCATTTGACTTTCAATTTGATTCAAAAAGTTTTGTTTGACTGTCATATGATTCAATTAGCCTCGTTGAATGCATTTGACAATCATTTGATTCAAAAAGCTTTGTTTGAATTCTTTGGACTTTTACTTGATTCAATTAGCTTTTTTTGAAAGCATTTGACTTTCATATGATTTAATTAGCTTTGTTTGAATGTTTTTGACTTTCATTTGATGCAATTAGCTTTGTCTGAATGTGTTTGACTTTCGTTTGATTTAATTATCTTTTTTGAATGCATTTGACTTTCATTTGATTCAGATAGCATTGTTTGAATGTGTTTGACTTTCATTTGATTCAAATAGCTTTGTTTGAATGTGTTTGCCTTCCATTGGATTTAATTAGCTTTGTTTGAATGTGGTTGACTTTTAATTGATTCAATTTGATTTGTTGAATGCATTTGACTTTCATTTGATTCAAAAAGATTTGTTTGAATGTGTTTGACTTTCATATGATTCAATTAGTATCGTTGAATGCATTTGACAATCATTTGATTCAAAAAGCTATGTTTGAATTTGTTTGACTTTCACTTGATTCAATTAGCTTTTTTGAACTCATTTGACTTTCTTTGGATTCAAAAAGCTTTGTTTGAATGTGTTTGAATTTCACTTGATTTAAATTAGCTTTGTTTGAATGTGGTTAACTTTCATTTGATTCAATTAGCTTTGTTTGAATGTGGTTGACTTTCATTTGATTCAATTAGGTTTGTTAGAATGCCATTGACTTTCGTTTGATTCAATTAGGTTTGTTAGAATGCCATTGACTTTCATTTGATTCAATTAGCTTTGTTGAATGCATATGACTTTCATTTGATTCAAAAAGCTTTGTTTGAATGTGTTGACTTTCATTTGATTCAATTAGCATCGTTGAACGCATTTGACAGTCATTTGATTCAAAAAACTTTGTTTGAATTACCTAGACTTTCACTTGATTCAATTAGCTTTTTTGAATGCATTTAACTTTCATTTGATTTAAAAAGCTTTGTTTAAATGTAATTGACTTTCACTTGATTTAATTACTTTTTTTTAATTGCATTTGACTTTCAGTTGATTCAAAAAGATTTGTTTGAATGTGCTTGACTTTCATATGATTCAATTAGCATCGTTGAATGGATTTGACAATCATTTGATTCAAAAGCTTTGTTTGACTTTCACTTGATTCAAATCGCTATTTTGAATGCATTTGAATTTCATTTGATTGAAAAAGCTTTGTTTGAATGTGTTTGATTTTCATTTGATTAAATTAGCTTTGTTTGAATGTGATTGACTTTCATTTGAATCAATTAGCTTTGTTTAATGCATTTGACTTTCATTTAATTCAAAAAGCTTTGTTTGAATGTGTTTGACTTTAATTTGATTCAAATAGCTTTGTTTGAATGTTTTTGACTTTCACTTGATTTAAATACCTTTTTTGAATGCGTTTGACTTTCATTTGATTCAAATAGCATTTCTTGAATGTGTTTGACTTTCATTTGGTTCAAATAGCTTTGTTTAAATGTGTTTGACTTTCATTTGATTCAATTAGCTTTGCTTGAATGTGGTTAACTTTCAATTGAGTCAATTTGCTTTGTTGAATGCATTTGACTTTTCATTTGATTCAAAAAGTTTTGTTTGACTGTCATATGATTCAATTAGCCTCGTTGAATGCATTTGACAATCATTTGATTCAAAAAGCTTTGTTTGAATTCTTTGGACTTTTACTTGATTCAATTAGCTTTTTTGAAAGCATTTGACTTTCATATGATTTAATTAGCTTTGTTTGAATGTTTTTGACTTTCATTTGATGCAATTAGCTTTGTCTGAATGTGTTTGACTTTCGTTTGATTTAATTATTTTTTTGAATGCATTTGACTTTCATTTGATTCAGATAGCATTGTTTGAATGTGTTTGACTTTCATTTGATTCAAATAGCTTTGTTTGAATGTGTTTGCCTTCCATTGGATTTAATTAGCTTTGTTTGAATGTGGTTGACTTTTAATTGATTCAATTTGATTTGAATGCATTTGACTTTCATTTGATTCAAAAAGATTTGTTTGAATGTGTTTGACTTTCATATGATTCAATTAGTATCGTTGAATGCATTTGACAATCATTTGATTCAAAAAGCTATGTTTGAATTTGTTTGACTTTCACTTGATTCAATTAGCTTTTTTGAACTCATTTGACTTTCTTTGGATTCAAAAAGCTTTGTTTGAATGTGTTTGAATTTCACTTGATTTAAATTAGCTTTGTTTGAATGTGGTTAACTTTCATTTGATTCAATTAGCTTTGTTTGAATGTGGTTGACTTTCATTTGATTCAATTAGGTTTGTTAGAATGCCATTGACTTTCGTTTGATTCAATTAGGTTTGTTAGAATGCCATTGACTTTCATTTGATTCAATTAGCTTTGTTGAATGCATATGACTTTCATTTGATTCAAAAAGCTTTGTTTGAATGTGTTTGACTTTCATTTGATTCAATTAGCATCGTTGAACGCATTTGACAGTCATTTGATTCAAAAAGCTTTGTTTGAATTACCTAGACTTTCACTTGATTCAATTAGCTTTTTTGAATGCATTTAACTTTCATTTGATTTAAAAAGCTTTGTTTAAATGTAATTGACTTTCACTTGATTTAATTACTTTTTTTAATTGCATTTGACTTTCAGTTGATTCAAAAAGATTTGTTTGAATGTGCTTGACTTTCATATGATTCAATTAGCATCGTTGAATGGATTTGACAATCATTTGATTCAAAAAGCTTTGTTTGACTTTCACTTGATTCAAATCGCTATTTTGAATGCATTTGAATTTCATTTGATTGAAAAAGCTTTGTTTGAATGTGTTTGATTTTCATTTGATTAAATTAGCTTTGTTTGAATGTGATTGACTTTCATTTGAATCAATTAGCTTTGTTTAATGCATTTGACTTTCATTTAATTCAAAAAGCTTTGTTTGAATGTGTTTGACTTTAATTGATTCAAATAGCTTTGTTTGAATGTTTTTGACTTTCACTTGATTTAAATACCTTTTTTGAATGCGTTTGACTTTCATTTGATTCAAATAGCATTTCTTGAATGTGTTTGACTTTCATTTGGTTCAAATAGCTTTGTTTAAATGTGTTTGACTTTCATTTGATTCAATTAGCTTTGCTTGAATGTGGTTAACTTTCAATTGAGTCAATTTGCTTTGTTGAATGCATTTGACTTTCATTTGATTCAAAAAGTTTTGTTTGACTGTCATATGATTCAATTAGCCTCGTTGAATGCATTTGACAATCATTTGATTCAAAAAGCTTTGTTTGAATTCTTTGGACTTTTACTTGATTCAATTAGCTTTTTTGAAAGCATTTGACTTTCATATGATTTAATTAGCTTTGTTTGAATGTTTTTGACTTTCATTTGATGCAATTAGCTTTGTCTGAATGTGTTTGACTTTCGTTTGATTTAATTATCTTTTTTGAATGCATTTGACTTTCATTTGATTCAGATAGCATTGTTTGAATGTGTTTGACTTTCATTTGATTCAAATAGCTTTGTTTGAATGTGTTTGCCTTCCATTGGATTTAATTAGCTTTGTTTGAATGTGGTTGACTTTTAATTGATTCAATTTGGTTGAATGCATTTGACTTTCATTTGATTCAAAAAGATTTGTTTGAATGTGTTTGACTTTCATATGATTCAATTAGTATCGTTGAATGCATTTGACAATCATTTGATTCAAAAAGCTATGTTTGAATTTGTTTGACTTTCACTTGATTCAATTAGCTTTTTTGAACTCATTTGACTTTCTTTGGATTCAAAAAGCTTTGTTTGAATGTGTTTGAATTTCACTTGATTTAAATTAGCTTTGTTTGAATGTGGTTAACTTTCATTTTTCAATTAGCTTTGTTTGAATGTGGTTGACTTTCATTTGATTCAATTAGGTTTGTTAGAATGCCATTGACTTTCGTTTGATTCAATTAGGTTTGTTAGAATGCCATTGACTTTCATTTGATTCAATTAGCTTTGTTGAATGCATATGACTTTCATTTGATTCAAAAAGCTTTGTTTGAATGTGTTTGACTTTCATTTGATTCAATTAGCATCGTTGAACGCATTTGACAGTCATTTGATTCAAAAAACTTTGTTTGAATTACTAGACTTTCACTTGATCAATTAGCTTTTTTGAATGCATTTAACTTTCATTTGATTTAAAAAGCTTTGTTTAAATGTAATTGACTTTCACTTGATTTAATTACTTTTTTTTAATTGCATTTGACTTTCAGTTGATTCAAAAAGATTTGTTTGAATGTGCTTGACTTTCATATGATTCAATTAGCATCGTTGAATGGATTTGACAATCATTTGATTCAAAAAGCTTTGTTTGACTTTCACTTGATTCAAATCGCTATTTTGAATGCATTTGAATTTCATTTGATTGAAAAAGCTTTGTTTGAATGTGTTTGATTTTCATTTGATTAAATTAGCTTTGTTTGAATGTGATTGACTTTCATTTGAATCAATTAGCTTTGTTTAATGCATTTGACTTTCATTTAATTCAAAAGCTTTGTTTTGAATGTGTTTGACTTTAATTGATTCAAATAGCTTTGTTTGAATGTTTTTGACTTTCACTTGATTTAAATACCTTTTTTGAATGCGTTTGACTTTCATTTGATTCAAATAGCATTTCTTGAATGTGTTTGACTTTCATTTGTTCAAATAGCTTTGTTTAAATGTGTTTGACTTTCATTTGATTCAATTAGCTTTGCTTGAATGTGGTTAACTTTCAATTGAGTCAATTTGCTTTGTTGAATGCATTTGACTTTCATTTGATTCAAAAAGTTTTGTTTGACTGTCATATGATTCAATTAGCCTCGTTGAATGCATTTGAATCATTTGATTCAAAAAGCTTTGTTTGAATTCTTTGGACTTTTACTTGATTCAATTAGCTTTTTTGAAAGCATTTGACTTTCATATGATTTAATTAGCTTTGTTTGAATGTTTTTGACTTTCATTTGATGCAATTAGCTTTGTCTGAATGTGTTTGACTTTCGTTTGATTTAATTATTTTTTGAATGCATTTGACTTTCATTTGATTCAGATAGCATTGTTTGAATGTGTTTGACTTTCATTTGATTCAAATAGCTTTGTTTGAATGTGTTTGCCTTCCATTGGATTTAATTAGCTTTGTTTGAATGTGGTTGACTTTTAATTGATTCAATTTGATTTTGTTGAATGCATTTGACTTTCATTTGATTCAAAAAGATTTGTTTGAATGTGTTTGACTTTCATATGATTCAATTAGTATCGTTGAATGCATTTGACAATCATTTGATTCAAAAAGCTATGTTTGAATTTGTTTGACTTTCACTTGATTCAATTAGCTTTTTTGAACTCATTTGACTTTCTTTGGATTCAAAAAGCTTTGTTTGAATGTGTTTGAATTTCACTTGATTTAAATTTGCTTTGTTTGAATGTGGTTAACTTTCATTTGATTCAATTAGCTTTGTTTGAATGTGGTTGACTTTCATTTGATTCAATTAGGTTTGTTAGAATGCCATTGACTTTCGTTTGATTCAATTAGGTTTGTTAGAATGCCATTGACTTTCATTTGATTCAATTAGCTTTGTTGAATGCATATGACTTTCATTTGATTCAAAAAGCTTTGTTTGAATGTGTTTGACTTTCATTTGATTCAATTAGCATCGTTGAACGCATTTGACAGTCATTTGATTCAAAAAAACTTTGTTTGAATTACCTAGACTTTCACTTGATTCAATTAGCTTTTTTGAATGCATTTAACTTTCATTTGATTTAAAAAGCTTTGTTTAAATGTAATTTGACTTTCACTTGATTTAATTACTTTTTTTTTAATTGCATTTGACTTTCAGTTGATTCAAAAAGATTTGTTTGAATGTGCTTGACTTTCATATGATTCAATTAGCATGAATGGATTTGACAATCATTTGATTCAAAAAGCTTTGTTTGACTTTCACTTGATTCAAATCGCTATTTTGAATGCATTTGAATTTCATTTGATTGAAAAAGCTTTGTTTGAATGTGTTTGATTTTCATTTGATTAAATTAGCTTTGTTTGAATGTGATTGACTTTCATTTGAATCAATTAGCTTTGTTTAATGCATTTGACTTTCATTTAATTCAAAAAGCTTTGTTTGAATGTGTTTGACTTTAATTTGATTCAAATAGCTTTGTTTGAATGTTTTTGACTTTCACTTGATTTAAATACCTTTTTGAATGCGTTTGACTTTCATTTGATTCAAATAGCATTTCTTGAATGTGTTTGACTTTCATTTGGTTCAAATAGCTTTGTTTAAATGTGTTTGACTTTCATTTGATTCAATTAGCTTTGCTTGAATGTGGTTAACTTTCAATTGAGTCAATTTGCTTTGTTGAATGCATTTGACTTTCATTTGATTCAAAAAGTTTTGTTTGACTGTCATATGATTCAATTAGCCTCGTTGAATGCATTTGACAATCATTTGATTCAAAAAGCTTTGTTTGAATTCTTTGGACTTTTAGTTGATTCAATTAGCTTTTTTGAAAGCATTTGACTTTCATATGATTTAATTAGCTTTGTTTGAATGTTTTTGACTTTCATTTGATGCAATTAGCTTTGTCTGAATGTGTTTGACTTTCGTTTGATTTAATTATCTTTTTTGAATGCATTTGACTTTCATTTGATTCAGATAGCATTGTTTGAATGTGTTTGACTTTCATTTGATTCAAATAGCTTTGTTTGAATGTTTGCCTTCCATTGGATTTAATTAGCTTTGTTTGAATGTGGTTGACTTTTAAGTGATTCAATTTGATCTGTTGAATGCATTTGACTTTCATTTGATTCAAAAAGATTTGTTTGAATGTGTTTGACTTTCATATGATTCAATTAGTATCGTTGAATGCATTTGACAATCATTTGATTCAAAAAGCTATGTTTGAATTTGTTTGACTTTCACTTGATTCAATTAGCTTTTTTGAACTCATTTGACTTTCTTTGGATTCAAAAAGCTTTGTTTGAATGTGTTTGAATTTCACTTGATTTAAATTAGCTTTGTTTGAATGTGGTTAACTTTCATTTGATTCAATTAGCTTTGTTTGAATGTGGTTGACTTTCATTTGATTCAATTAGGTTTGTTAGAATGCCATTGACTTTCGTTTGATTCAATTAGGTTTGTTAGAATGCCATTGACTTTCATTTGATTCAATTAGCTTTGTTGAATGCATATGACTTTCATTTGATTCAAAAAGCTTTGTTTGAATGTGTTTGACTTTCATTTGATTCAATTAGCATCGTTGAACGCATTTGACAGTCATTTGATTCAAAAAACTTTGTTTGAATTACCTAGACTTTCACTTGATTCAATTAGCTTTTTTTGAATGCATTTAACTTTCATTTGATTTAAAAAGCTTTGTTTAAATGTAATTGACTTTCACTTGATTTAATTACTTTTTTTTAATTGCATTTGACTTTCAGTTGATTCAAAAAGATTTGTTTGAATGTGCTTGACTTTCATATGATTCAATTAGCATCGTTGAATGGATTTGACAATCATTTGATTCAAAAAGCTTTGTTTGACTTTCACTTGATTCAAATCGCTATTTTGAATGCATTTGAATTTCATTTGATTGAAAAAGCTTTGTTTGAATGTGTTTGATTTTCATTTGATTAAATTAGCTTTGTTTGAATGTGATTGACTTTCATTTGAATCAATTAGCTTTGTTTAATGCATTTGACTTTCATTTAATTCAAAAAGCTTTGTTTGAATGTGTTTGACTTTAATTTGATTCAAATAGCTTTGTTTGAATGTTTTTGACTTTCACTTGATTTAAATACCTTTTTTGAATGCGTTTGACTTTCATTTGATTCAAATAGCATTTCTTGAATGTGTTTGACTTTCATTTGGTTCAAATAGCTTTGTTTAAATGTGTTTGACTTTCATTTGATTCAATTAGCTTTGCTTGAATGTGGTTAACTTTCAATTGAGTCAATTTGCTTTGTTGAATGCATTTGACTTTCATTTGATTCAAAAAGTTTTGTTTGACTGTCATATGATTCAATTAGCCTCGTTGAATGCATTTGACAATCATTTGATTCAAAAAGCTTTGTTTGAATTCTTTGGACTTTTAGTTGATTCAATTAGCTTTTTTGAAAGCATTTGACTTTCATATGATTTAATTAGCTTTGTTTGAATGTTTTTGACTTTCATTTGATGCAATTAGCTTTGTCTGAATGTGTTTGACTTTCGTTTGATTTAATTATCTTTTTTGAATGCATTTGACTTTCATTTGATTCAGATAGCATTGTTTGAATGTGTTTGACTTTCATTTGATTCAAATAGCTTTGTTTGAATGTGTTTGCCTTCCATTGGATTTAATTAGCTTTTTGAATGTGTTGACTTTTAAGTGATTCAATTTGATTTGTTGAATGCATTTTGACTTTCATTTGATTCAAAAAGATTTGTTTGAATTTGACTTTCATATGATTCAATTAGTATCGTTGAATGCATTTGACAATCATTTGATTCAAAAAGCTATGTTTGAATTTGTTTGACTTTCACTTGATTCAATTAGCTTTTTTGAACTCATTTGACTTTCTTTGGATTCAAAAAGCTTTGTTTGAATGTGTTTGAATTTCACTTGATTTAAAATTTGTTTGAATGTGGTTAACTTTCATTTGATTCAATTAGCTTTGTTTGAATGTGGTTGACTTCATTTGATTCAATTAGGTTTGTTAGAATGCCATTGACTTTCGTTTGATTCAATTAGGTTTGTTAGAATGCCATTGACTTTCATTTGATTCAATTAGCTTTGTTGAATGCATATGACTTTCATTTGATTAAAAAGCTTTGTTTGAATGTGTTTGACTTTCATTTGATTCAATTAGCATCGTTGAACGCATTTGACAGTCATTTGATTCAAAAAACTTTGTTTGAATTACCTAGACTTTCACTTGATTCAATTAGCTTTTTTGAATGCATTTAACTTTCATTTGATTTAAAAAGCTTTGTTTAAATGTAATTGACTTTCACTTGATTTAATTACTTTTTTTTAATTGCATTTGACTTTCAGTTGATTCAAAAAGATTTGTTTGAATGTGCTTGACTTTCATATGATTCAATTAGCATCGTTGAATGGATTTGACAATCATTTGATTCAAAAAGCTTTGTTTGACTTTCACTTGATTCAAATCGCTATTTTGAATGCATTTGAATTTCATTTGATTGAAAAAGCTTTGTTTGAATGTGTTTGATTTTCATTTGATTAAATTAGCTTTGTTTGAATGTGATTGACTTTCATTTGAATCAATTAGCTTTGTTTAATGCATTTGACTTTCATTTAATTCAAAAAGCTTTGTTTGAATGTGTTTGACTTTAATTTGATTCAAATAGCTTTGTTTGAATGTTTTTGACTTTCACTTGATTTAAATACCTTTTTTGAATGCGTTTGACTTTCATTTGATTCAAATAGCATTTCTTGAATGTGTTTGACTTTCATTTGGTTCAAATAGCTTTTTTAAATGTGTTTGACTTTCATTTGATTCAATTAGCTTTGCTTGAATGTGGTTAACTTTCAATTGAGTCAATTTGCTTTGTTGAATGCATTTGACTTTCATTTGATTCAAAAAGTTTTGTTTGACTGTCATATGATTCAATTAGCCTCGTTGAATGCATTTGACAATCATTTGATTCAAAAAGCTTTGTTTGAATTCTTTGGACTTTTAGTTGATTCAATTAGCTTTTTTGAAAGCATTTGACTTTCATATGATTTAATTAGCTTTGTTTGAATGTTTTTGACTTTCATTTGATGCAATTAGCTTTGTCTGAATGTGTTTGACTTTCGTTTGATTTAATTATCTTTTTTGAATGCATTTGAATTTGATTCAGATAGCATTGTTTGAATGTGTTTGACTTTCATTTGATTCAAATAGCTTTGTTTGAATGTGTTTTCCTTCCATTGGATTTAATTAGCTTTGTTTGAATTGACTTTTAAGTGATTCAATTTGATTTGTTGAATGCATTTGACTTTCATTTGATTCAAAAAGATTTGTTTGAATGTGTTTGACTTTCATATGATTCAATTAGTATCGTTGAATGCATTTGACAATTTTGATTCAAAAAGCTATGTTTGAATTTGTTTGACTTTCACTTGATTCAATTAGCTTTTTTGAACTCATTTGACTTTCTTTGGATTCAAAAAGCTTTGTTTGAATGTGTTTGAATTTCACTTGATTTAAATTAGCTTTGTTTGAATGTGGTTAACTTTCATTTGATTCAATTAGCTTTGTTTGAATGTGGTTGACTTTCATTTGATTCAATTAGAATGCCATTGACTTTCGTTTGATTCAATTAGGTTTGTTAGAATGCATTGACTTTCATTTGATTCAATTAGCAATTGAATTCAATTATGAATGCATATGACTTTCATTTGATTCAAAAAGCTTTGTTTGAATGTGTTTGACTTTCATTTGATTCAATTAGTTGAACGCATTTGACAGTGTTTGTTGACTTTCACTTGATTCATTTGTTTGATTCAAAAAAATTTCCTGTTTGAACTTGACTTTCACAATTAGCTTTTTTGAATGAAATGTGTTTGACTTTCATTTGATTTAGCATTTGTGAAATGCTTGACTTTCACTTGATTTAATTACTTTTTTTAATTGCATTGACTTTCAGTTGATTCAAAAAGATTTGTTTGAATGTGCTTGACTTTCATGATTTCAATTAGCATCGTTGAATGGATTTTGACAATCATTTGATTCAAAAAGCTTTGTTTGACTTTCACTTGATTCAAATCGCTATTTTGAATGCATTTGAATTTCATTTGATTGAAAAAGCTTTGTTTGAATGTGTTTGATTTTCATTTGATTAAATTAGCTTTGTTTGAATGTGATTGACTTTCATTTATCAATTAGCTTTGTTTAATGCATTTGACTTTCATTTAATTCAAAAAGCTTTGTTTGAATGTGTTTGACTTTAATTTGATTCAAATAGCTTTTTTTGAATTTTGACTTTCACTTGATTTAAATACCTTTTTTGAATGCGTTTGACTTTCATTTGATTCAAATAGCATTTCTTGAATGTGTTTGACTTTCATTTGGTTCAAATAGCTTTGTTTAAATGTGTTTGACTTTCATTTGATTTGTTTGAATGTGTTTGACTTTCATATGATTCAATTAGTATCGTTGAATGCATTTGACAATCATTTGATTCAAAAAGCTATGTTTGAATTTGTTTGACTTTCACTTGATTCAATTAGCTTTTTTGAACTCATTTGACTTTCTTTGGATTCAAAAAGCTTTGTTTGAATGTGTTTGAATTTCACTTGATTTAAATTAGCTTTGTTTGAATGTGGTTAACTTTCATTTGATTCAATTAGCTTTGTTTGAATGTGGTTGACTTTCATTTGATTCAATTAGGTTTGTTAGAATGCCATTGACTTTCGTTTGATTCAATTAGGTTTGTTAGAATGCCATTGACTTTCATTTGATTCAATTAGCTTTGTTGAATGCATATGACTTTCATTTGATTCAAAAAGCTTTGTTTGAATGTGTTTGACTTTCATTTGATTCAATTAGCATCGTTGAACGCATTTGACAGTCATTTGATTCAAAAAGCTTTGTTTGAATTACCTAGACTTTCACTTGATTCAATTAGCTTTTTTGAATGCATTTAACTTTCATTTGATTTAAAAAGCTTTGTTTAAATGTAATTGACTTTCACTTGATTTAATTACTTTTTTTTAATTGCATTTGACTTTCAGTTGATTCAAAAGATTTTTTGAATGTGCTTGACTTTCATATGATTCAATTAGCATCGTTGAATGGATTTGACAATCATTTGATTCAAAAAGCTTTGTTTGACTTTCACTTGATTCAAATCGCTATTTTGAATGCATTTGAATTTCATTTGATTGAAAAAGCTTTGTTTGAATGTGTTTGATTTTCATTTGATTAAATTAGCTTTGTTTGAATGTGATTGACTTTTCATTTGAATCAATTAGCTTTGTTTAATGCATTTGACTTTCATTTAATTCAAAAAGCTTTGTTTGAATGTGTTTGACTTTAATTTGATTCAAATAGCTTTGTTTGAATGTTTTTGACTTTCACTTGATTTAAATACCTTTTTTGAATGCGTTTGACTTTCATTTGATTCAAATAGCATTTCTTGAATGTGTTTGACTTTCATTTGGTTCAAATAGCTTTGTTTAAATGTGTTTGACTTTCATTTGATTCAATTAGCTTTGCTTGAATGTGGTTAACTTTCAATTGAGTCAATTTGCTTTGTTGAATGCATTTGACTTTCATTTGATTCAAAAAGTTTTGTTTGACTGTCATATGATTCAATTAGCCTCGTTGAATGCATTTGACAATCATTTGATTCAAAAAGCTTTGTTTGAATTCTTTGGACTTTTAGTTGATTCAATTAGCTTTTTTGAAAGCATTTGACTTTCATATGATTTAATTAGCTTTGTTTGAATGTTTTTGACTTTCATTTGATGCAATTAGCTTTGTCTGAATGTGTTTGACTTTCGTTTGATTTAATTATCTTTTTTGAATGCATTTGACTTTCATTTGATTCAGATAGCATTGTTTGAATGTGTTTGACTTTCATTTGATTCAAATAGCTTTGTTTGAATGTGTTTGCCTTCCATTGGATTTAATTAGCTTTGTTTGAATGTGGTTGACTTTTAAGTGATTCAATTTGATTGTTGAATGCATTTGACTTTCATTTGATTCAAAAAGATTTGTTGAATGTGTTTGACTTTCATATGATTCAATTAGTATCGTTGAATGCATTTGACAATCATTTGATTCAAAAAGCTATGTTTGAATTTGTTTGACTTTCACTTGATTCAATTAGCTTTTTTGAACTCATTTGACTTTCTTTGGATTCAAAAAGCTTTGTTTGAATGTGTTTGAATTTCACTTGATTTAAATTAGCTTTGTTTGAATGTGGTTAACTTTCATTTGATTCAATTAGCTTTGTTTGAATGTGGTTGACTTTCATTTGATTCAATTAGGTTTGTTAGAATGCCATTGACTTTCGTTTGATTCAATTAGGTTTGTTAGAATGCCATTGACTTTCATTTGATTCAATTAGCTTTGTTGAATGCATATGACTTTCATTTGATTCAAAAAGCTTTGTTTGAATGTGTTTGACTTTCATTTGATTCAATTAGCATCGTTGAACGCATTTGACAGTCATTTGATTCAAAAAACTTTGTTTGAATTACTAGACTTTCACTTGATTCAATTAGCTTTTTTGAATGCATTTAACTTTCATTTGATTTAAAAAGCTTTGTTTAAATGTAATTGACTTTCACTTGATTTAATTACTTTTTTTTAATTGCATTTGACTTTCAGTTGATTCAAAAAGATTTGTTTGAATGTGCTTGACTTTCATATGATTCAATTAGCATCGTTGAATGGATTTGACAATCATTTGATTCAAAAAGCTTTGTTTGACTTCACTTGATTCAAATCGCTATTTTGAATGCATTTGAATTTCATTTGATTGAAAAAGCTTTGTTTGAATGTGTTTGATTTTCATTTGATTAAATTAGCTTTGTTTGAATGTGATTGACTTTCATTTGAATCAATTAGCTTTGTTTAATGCATTTGACTTTCATTTAATTCAAAAAGCTTTGTTTGAATGTGTTTGACTTTAATTTGATTCAAATAGCTTTGTTTGAATGTTTTTGACTTTCACTTGATTTAAATACCTTTTTTGAATGCGTTTGACTTTCATTTGATTCAAATAGCATTTCTTGAATGTGTTTGACTTTCATTTGGTTCAAATAGCTTTGTTTAAATGTGTTTGACTTTCATTTGATTCAATTAGCTTTGCTTGAATGTGGTTAACTTTCAATTGAGTCAATTGCTTTGTTGAATGCATTTGACTTTCATTTGATTCAAAAAGTTTTGTTTGACTGTCATATGATTCAATTAGCCTCGTTGAATGCATTTGACAATCATTTGATTCAAAAAGCTTTGTTTGAATTCTTTGGACTTTTAGTTGATTCAATTAGCTTTTTTGAAAGCATTTGACTTTCATATGATTTAATTAGCTTTGTTTGAATGTTTTTGACTTTCATTTGATGCAATTAGCTTTGTCTGAATGTGTTTGACTTTCGTTTGATTTAATTTATCTTTTTTGAATGCATTTGACTTTCATTTGATTCAGATAGCATTGTTTGAATGTGTTTGACTTTCATTTGATTCAAATAGCTTTGTTTGAATGTGTTTGCCTTCCATTGGATTTAATTAGCTTTGTTTGAATGTGGTTGACTTTTAAATTGATTCAATTTGATCTGTTGAATGCATTTGACTTTCATTTGATTCAAAAAGATTTGTTTGAATGTGTTTGACTTTCATATGATTCAATTAGTATCGTTGAATGCATTTGACAATCATTTGATTCAAAAAGCTATGTTTGAATTTGTTTGACTTTCACTTGATTCAATTAGCTTTTTTGAACTCATTTGACTTTCTTTGGATTCAAAAAGCTTTGTTTGAATGTGTTTGAATTTCACTTGATTTAAATTAGCTTTGTTTGAATGTGGTTAACTTTCATTTGATTCAATTAGCTTTGTTTGAATGTGGTTGACTTTCATTTGATTCAATTAGGTTTGTTAGAATGCCATTGACTTTCGTTTGATTCAATTAGGTTTGTTAGAATGCCATTGACTTTCATTTGATTCAATTAGCTTTGTTGAATGCATATGACTTTCATTTGATTCAAAAAGCTTTGTTTGAATGTGTTTGACTTTCATTTGATTCAATTAGCATCGTTGAACGCATTTGACAGTCATTTGATTCAAAAAGCTTTGTTTGAATTACCTAGACTTTCACTTGATTCAATTAGCTTTTTTGAATGCATTTAACTTTCATTTGATTTAAAAAGCTTTGTTTAAATGTAATTGACTTTCACTTGATTTAATTACTTTTTTTAATTGCATTTGACTTTCAGTTGATTCAAAAAGATTTGTTTGAATGTGCTTGACTTTCATATGATTCAATTAGCATCGTTGAATGGATTTGACAATCATTTGATTCAAAAAGCTTTGTTTGACTTTCACTTGATTCAAATCGCTATTTTGAATGCATTTGAATTTCATTTGATTGAAAAAGCTTTGTTTGAATGTGTTTGATTTTCATTTGATTAAATTAGCTTTGTTTGAATGTGATTGACTTTCATTTGAATCAATTAGCTTTGTTTAATGCATTTGACTTTCATTTAATTCAAAAAGCTTTGTTTGAATGTGTTTGACTTTAATTTGATTCAAATAGCTTTGTTTGAATGTTTTTGACTTTCACTTGATTTAAATACCTTTTTTGAATGCGTTTGACTTTCATTTGATTCAAATAGCATTTCTTGAATGTGTTTGACTTTCATTTGGTTCAAATAGCTTTGTTTAAATGTGTTTGACTTTCATTTGATTCAATTAGCTTTGCTTGAATGTGGTTAACTTTCAATTGAGTCAATTTGCTTTGTTGAATGCATTTGACTTTCATTTGATTCAAAAAGTTTTGTTTGACTGTCATATGATTCAATTAGCCTCGTTGAATGCATTTGACAATCATTTGATTCAAAAAGCTTTGTTTGAATTCTTTGGACTTTTAGTTGATTCAATTAGCTTTTTTGAAAGCATTTGACTTTCATATGATTTAATTAGCTTTGTTTGAATGTTTTTGACTTTCATTTGATGCAATTAGCTTTGTCTGAATGTGTTTGACTTTCGTTTGATTTAATTATCTTTTTTGAATGCATTTGACTTTCATTTGATTCAGATAGCATTGTTTGAATGTGTTTGACTTTCATTTGATTCAAATAGCTTTGTTTGAATGTGTTTGCCTTCCATTGGATTTAATTAGCTTTGTTTGAATGTGGTTGACTTTTAATTGATTCAATTTGATTGTTGAATGCATTTGACTTTCATTTGATTCAAAAAGATTTGTTTGAATGTGTTTGACTTTCATATGATTCAATTAGTATCGTTGAATGCATTTGACAATCATTTGATTCAAAAAGCTATGTTTGAATTTGTTTGACTTTCACTTGATTCAATTAGCTTTTTTGAACTCATTTGACTTTCTTTGGATTCAAAAAGCTTTGTTTGAATGTGTTTGAATTTCACTTGATTTAAATTAGCTTTGTTTGAATGTGGTTAACTTTCATTTGATTCAATTAGCTTTGTTTGAATGTGGTTGACTTTCATTTGATTCAATTAGGTTTGTTAGAATGCCATTGACTTTCGTTTGATTCAATTAGGTTTGTTAGAATGCCATTGACTTTCATTTGATTCAATTAGCTTTGTTGAATGCATATGACTTTCATTTGATTCAAAAAGCTTTGTTTGAATGTGTTTGACTTTCATTTGATTCAATTAGCATCGTTGAACGCATTTGACAGTCATTTGATTAAAAAAGCTTTGTTTGAATTACCTAGACTTTCACTTGATTCAATTAGCTTTTTTGAATGCATTTAACTTTCATTTGATTTAAAAAGCTTTGTTTAAATGTAATTGACTTTCACTTGATTTAATTACTTTTTTTAATTGCATTTGACTTTCAGTTGATTCAAAAAGATTTGTTTGAATGTGCTTGACTTTCATATGATTCAATTAGCATCGTTGAATGGATTTGACAATCATTTGATTCAAAAAGCTTTGTTTGACTTTCACTTGATTCAAATCGCTATTTTGAATGCATTTGAATTTCATTTGATTGAAAAAGCTTTGTTTGAATGTGTTTGATTTTCATTTGATTAAATTAGCTTTGTTTGAATGTGATTGACTTTCATTTGAATCAATTAGCTTTGTTTAATGCATTTGACTTTCATTTAATTCAAAAAGCTTTGTTTGAATTGTTTGACTTTAATTTGATTCAAATAGCTTTGTTTGAATGTTTTTGACTTTCACTTGATTTAAATACCTTTTTTGAATGCGTTTGACTTTCATTTGATTCAAATAGCATTTCTTGAATGTGTTTGACTTTCATTTGGTTCAAATAGCTTTGTTTAAATGTGTTTGACTTTCATTTGATTCAATTAGCTTTGCTTGAATGTGGTTAACTTTCAATTGAGTCAATTTGCTTTGTTGAATGCATTTGACTTTCATTTGATTCAAAAAGTTTTGTTTGACTGTCATATGATTCAATTAGCCTCGTTGAATGCATTTGACAATCATTTGATTCAAAAAGCTTTGTTTGAATTCTTTGGACTTTTAGTTGATTCAATTAGCTTTTTTGAAAGCATTTGACTTTCATATGATTTAATTAGCTTTGTTTGAATGTTTTTGACTTTCATTTGATGCAATTAGCTTTGTCTGAATGTGTTTGACTTTCGTTTGATTTAATTATCTTTTTTGAATGCATTTGACTTTCATTTGATTCAGATAGCATTGTTTGAATGTGTTTGACTTTCATTTGATTCAAATAGCTTTGTTTGAATGTGTTTGCCTTCCATTGGATTTAATTAGCTTTGTTTGAATGTGGTTGACTTTTAAGTGATTCAATTTGATTTGTTGAATGCATTTGACTTTCATTTGATTCAAAAAGATTTGTTTGAATGTGTTTGACTTTCATATGATTCAATTAGTATCGTTGAATGCATTTGACAATCATTTGATTCAAAAAGCTATGTTTGAATTTGTTTGACTTTCACTTGATTCAATTAGCTTTTTTGAACTCATTTGACTTTCTTTGGATTCAAAAAGCTTTGTTTGAATGTGTTTGAATTTCACTTGATTTAAATTAGCTTTGTTTGAATGTGGTTAACTTTCATTTGATTCAATTAGCTTTGTTTGAATGTGGTTGACTTTCATTTGATTCAATTAGGTTTGTTAGAATGCCATTGACTTTCGTTTGATTCAATTAGGTTTGTTAGAATGCCATTGACTTTCATTTGATTCAATTAGCTTTGTTGAATGCATATGACTTTCATTTGATTCAAAAAGCTTTGTTTGAATGTGTTTGACTTTCATTTGATTCAATTAGCATCGTTGAACGCATTTGACAGTCATTTGATTCAAAAAACTTTGTTTGAATTACCTAGACTTTCACTTGATTCAATTAGCTTTTTTGAATGCATTTAACTTTCATTTGATTTAAAAAGCTTTGTTTAAATGTAATTGACTTTCACTTGATTTAATTACTTTTTTTTAATTGCATTTGACTTTCAGTTGATTCAAAAAGATTTGTTTGAATGTGCTTGACTTTCATATGATTCAATTAGCATCGTTGAATGGATTTGACAATCATTTGATTCAAAAAGCTTTGTTTGACTTTCACTTGATTCAAATCGCTATTTTGAATGCATTTGAATTTCATTTGATTGAAAAAGCTTTGTTTGAATGTGTTTGATTTTCATTTGATTAAATTAGCTTTGTTTGAATGTGATTGACTTTCATTTGAATCAATTAGCTTTGTTTAATGCATTTGACTTTCATTTAATTCAAAAAGCTTTGTTTGAATTGTTTGACTTTAATTTGATTCAAATAGCTTTGTTTGAATGTTTTTGACTTTCACTTGATTTAAATACCTTTTTTGAATGCGTTTGACTTTCATTTGATTCAAATAGCATTTCTTGAATGTGTTTGACTTTCATTTGGTTCAAATAGCTTTGTTTAAATGTGTTTGACTTTCATTTGATTCAATTAGCTTTGCTTGAATGTGGTTAACTTTCAATTGAGTCAATTGCTTTGTTGAATGCATTTGACTTTCATTTGATTCAAAAAGTTTTGTTTGACTGTCATATGATTCAATTAGCCTCGTTGAATGCATTTGACAATCATTTGATTCAAAAAGCTTTGTTTGAATTCTTTGGACTTTTAGTTGATTCAATTAGCTTTTTTGAAAGCATTTGACTTTCATATGATTTAATTAGCTTTGTTTGAATGTTTTTGACTTTCATTTGATGCAATTAGCTTTGTCTGAATGTGTTTGACTTTCGTTTGATTTAATTATCTTTTTTGAATGCATTTGACTTTCATTTGATTCAGATAGCATTGTTTGAATGTGTTTGACTTTCATTTGATTCAAATAGCTTTGTTTGAATGTGTTTGCCTTCCATTGGATTTAATTAGCTTTGTTTGAATGTGGTTGACTTTTAAGTGATTCAATTTGATTTGTTGAATGCATTTGACTTTCATTTGATTCAAAAAGATTTGTTTGAATGTGTTTGACTTTCATATGATTCAATTAGTATCGTTGAATGCATTTGACAATCATTTGATTCAAAAAGCTATGTTTGAATTTGTTTGACTTTCACTTGATTCAATTAGCTTTTTTGAACTCATTTGACTTTCTTTGGATTCAAAAAGCTTTGTTTGAATGTGTTTGAATTTCACTTGATTTAAATTAGCTTTGTTTGAATGTGGTTAACTTCATTTGATTCAATTAGCTTTGTTTGAATGTGGTTGACTTTCATTTGATTCAATTAGGTTTGTTAGAATGCCATTGACTTTCGTTTGATTCAATTAGGTTTGTTAGAATGCCATTGACTTTCATTTGATTCAATTAGCTTTGTTGAATGCATATGACTTTCATTTGATTCAAAAAGCTTTGTTTGAATGTGTTTGACTTTCATTTGATTCAATTAGCATCGTTGAACGCATTTGACAGTCATTTGATTCAAAAAGCTTTGTTTGAATTACCTAGACTTTCACTTGATTCAATTAGCTTTTTTGAATGCATTTAACTTTCATTTGATTTAAAAAGCTTTGTTTAAATGTAATTGACTTTCACTTGATTTAATTACTTTTTTTTAATTGCATTTGACTTTCAGTTGATTCAAAAAGATTTGTTTGAATGTGCTTGACTTTCATATGATTCAATTAGCATCGTTGAATGGATTTGACAATCATTTGATTCAAAAAGCTTTGTTTGACTTTCACTTGATTCAAATCGCTATTTTGAATGCATTTGAATTTCATTTGATTGAAAAAGCTTTGTTTGAATGTGTTTGATTTTCATTTGATTAAATTAGCTTTGTTTGAATGTGATTGACTTTCATTTGAATCAATTAGCTTTGTTTAATGCATTTGACTTTCATTTAATTCAAAAAGCTTTGTTTGAATTTGTTTGACTTTAATTTGATTCAAATAGCTTTGTTTGAATGTTTTGACTTTCACTTGATTTAAATACCTTTTTTGAATGCGTTTGACTTTCATTTGATTCAAATAGCATTTCTTGAATGTGTTTGACTTTCATTTGTTCAAATAGCTTTGTTTAAATGTGTTTGACTTTCATTTGATTCAATTAGCTTTGCTTGAATGTGGTTAACTTTCAATTGAGTCAATTTGCTTTGTTGAATGCATTTGACTTTCATTTGATTCAAAAAGTTTTGTTTGACTGTCATATGATTCAATTAGCCTCGTTGAATGCATTTGACAATCATTTGATTCAAAAAGCTTTGTTTGAATTCTTTGGACTTTTAGTTGATTCAATTAGCTTTTTGAAAGCATTTGACTTTCATATGATTTAATTAGCTTTGTTTGAATGTTTGACTTTCATTTGATGCAATTAGCTTTGTCTGAATGTGTTTGACTTTCGTTTGATTTAATTGTCTTTTTTGAATGCATTTGACTTTCATTTGATTCAGATAGCTTGTTTGAATGTTTTGTTTGAATGCGTTTGACTTTCATTTGATTGAAATAGCATTTCTTGAATGTGTTGACTTTCATTTGTTCAAATAGCTTTGTTTAAATGTGTTTGACTTTCATTTGATTCAATTAGCTTTGCTTGAATGTGGTTAACTTTCAATTGATCAATTTGCTTTGTTGAATGCATTTTACTTTCATTTGATTCAAAAAGTTTTGTTTGACTGTCATATGATTCAATTAGCCTCGTTGAATGCATTTGACAATCATTTGATTCAAAAAGCTTTGTTTGAATTCTTGACTTTTTTGATTCAATTAGCTTTTTTGAAAGCATTTGACTTTCATTGATTTAATTAGCTTTGTTTGAATTTTTTGACTTTCATTTGATGCAAAGCTTTGTCTTAATGTGTTTGACTTTCGTTTGTTTTGAATGCATTTGACTTTCATTTGATTCTAGCATTGTTTGAATGTGTTTGACTTTCATTTGATTCAATTAGCTTTGTTTGAATGTGGTTGACTTTCATTTGATTCAATTAGGTTTGTTAGAATGCCATTGACTTTCATTTGATTCAATTAGCTTTGTTGAATGCATATGACTTTCATTTGATTCAAAAAGCTTTGTTTGAATGTGTTTGACTTTCATTTGATTCAATTAGCATCGTTGAACGCATTTAACAGTCATTTGATTTAAAAAACTTTGTTTGAATTACCTAGACTTTCACTTGATTCAATTAACTTTTTTGAATGCATTTAACTTTCATTTGATTTAAAAAGCTTTGTTTAAATGTAATTGACTTTCACTTGATTTAATTACTTTTTTTAAATTGCATTTGACTTTCAGTTGATTCAAAAAGATTTGTTTGAATGTGCTTGACTTTCATATGATTCAATTAGCATCGTTGAATGGATTTGACAATCATTTGTTTCAAAAAGCTTTGTTTGACTTTCACTTGATTCAAATCGCTATTTTGAATGCATTTGAATTTCATTTGATTGAAAAAGCTTTGTTTGAATGTGTTTGATTTTCATTTGATTAAATTAGCTTTTTTGAATGTGATTGACTTTCATTTGAATCAATTAGCTTTGTTTAATGCATTTGACTTTCATTTAATTCAAAAAGCTTTGTTTGAATTTGTTTGACTTTAATTTGATTCAAATAGCTTTGTTTGAATGTTTTTGACTTTCACTTGATTTAAATACCTTTTTTGAATGCGTTTGACTTTCATTTGATTCAAATAGCATTTCTTGAATGTGTTTGACTTTCATTTGGTTCAAATAGCTTTGTTAAAATGTGTTGGACTTTCATTTGATTCAATTAGCATCGTTGAACGCATTTGACAGTCATTTTATTCAAAAAGCTTTGTTTGAATTACTTAGACTTTCACTTGATTCAATTTTTTTGAATGCATTTAACTTTTATTTGATTCAAAAAGCTTTGTTCGAATGTGTTTGACTTTCATTTGATTCAATTAGCTTTGTGGAATGCACCTGACAATCACTTAATTAAAAAAGCTTTGTTTGAATGTTTTGACTTTCACTAGATTAAATTAGCTTTTTTGAATGCATTTAACTTTTATTTAATTAAAAAAGCTTTGTCCGAATGTGTTTGACTTTCATTTGATGCAATTAGCTTTGTTTGAATGTGTTTGACTTTCATTTGATTCAATAGCTTTGTTGAATGCATTTAACTTTCATTTGATTTAAAAAGCTTTGTTTAAATGTGTTTGACTTTCACTTGATTTAATTACTTTTTTTTAATTGCATATGACTTTTAGTTGATTCAAAAAGATTTGTTTGAATGTGCTTGACTTTCATATGATTCAATTAGCATCGTTGAATGGATTTGACAATCATTTGATTTAAAAAGCTTTGTTTGACTTTCACTTGATTCAAATCGCTATTTTGAATGCATTTGAATTTCATTTGATTGAAAAAGCTTTGTTTGAATGTGTTTGATTTTCATTTGATTAAATTAGCTTTGTTTGAATGTGATTGACTTTCATTTGAATCAATTAGCTTTGTTTAATGCATTTGACTTTCATTTAATTCAAAAAGCTTTGTTTGAATTTGTTTGACTTTAATTTGATTCAAATAGCTTTGTTTGAATGTTTTTGACTTTCACTTGATTTAAATACCTTTTTTGAATGCGTTTGACTTTATTTGATTCAAATAGCATTTCTTGAATGTGTTTGACTTTCATTTGGTTCAAATAGCTTTGTTAAATGTGTTTGACTTTCATTTGATTCAATTAGCTTTGCTTGAATGTGGTTAACTTTCAATTGAGTCAATTTGCTTTGTTGAATGCATTTGACTTTCATTTGATTCAAAAAGTTTTGTTTGACTGTCATATGATTCAATTAGCCTCGTTGAATGCATTTGACAATCATTTGATTCAAAAAAGCTTTGTTTGAATTATTTGGACTTTTAGTTGATTCAATTAGCTTTTTTGAAAGCATTTGACTTTCATATGATTTAATTAGCTTTGTTTGAATGTTTTTGACTTTCGTTTGATGCAATTACTTTGTCTGAATGTGTTTGACTTTCGTTTGATTTAATTATCTTTTTTCAATGCATTTGACTTTCATTTGATTCAATTAGCATCGTTAAACGCATTTAACAGTCATTTGATTCAAAAAACTTTGTTTGAATTACCTAGACTTTCACTTGATTCAATTAGCTTTTTTGAATGCATTTAACTTTCATTTGATTTAAAAAGCTTTGTTTAAATGTAATTGACTTTCACTTTATTTAATTACTTTTTTTTAAATTGCATTTGACTTTCAGTTGATTCAAAAAGATTTGTTTGAATGTGCTTGACTTTCATATGATTCAATTAGCATCGTTGAATGGATTTGACAATCATTTGTTTCAAAAAGCTTTGTTTGACTTTCACTTGATTCAAATCGCTATTTTGAATGCATTTGAATTTCATTTGATTGAAAAAGCTTTGTTTGAATGTGATTAATTTCATTTGATTAAATTAGCTTTGTTTGAATGTGATTGACTTTCATTTGAATCAATTAGCTTTGTTTAATGCATTTGACTTTCATTTAATTCAAAAAGCTTTGTTTGAATTTGTTTGACTTTAATTTGATTCAAATAGCTTTGTTTGAATGTTTTTGACTTTCACTTGATTTAAATACCTTTTTTGAATGCCTTTGACTTTCATTTGATTCAAATAGCATTTCTTGAATGTGTTTGACTTTCATTTGGTTCAAATAGCTTTGTTAAAATGTGTTGGACTTTCATTTGATTCAATTAGCATCGTTGAACGCATTTGACAGTCATTTTATTCAAAAAGCTTTGTTTGAATTACTTAGACTTTCACTTGATTCAATTAGCTTTTTTGAATGCATTTAACTTTTATTTGATTCAAAAAGCTTTGTTCGAATGTGTTTGACTTTCATTTGATTCAATTAGCTTTGTGGGAATGCACCTGACAATCACTTAATTAAAAAAGCTTTGTTTGAATGTGTTTGACTTTCACTAGATTAAATTAGCTTTTTTGAATGCATTTAACTTTTATTTAACTAAAAAAAGCTTTGTCCAATGTGTTTGACTTTCATTTGATGCAATTAGCTTTGTTTGAATGTGTTTGACTTTCATTTGATTCAATAAGCTTTGTTGAATGCATTTAACTTTCATTTGATTTAAAAAGCTTTGTTTAAATGTGTTTGACTTTCACTTGATTTAATTACTTTTTTTAATTGCATATGACTTTTAGTTGATTCAAAAAGATTTGTTTGAATGTGCTTGACTTTCATATGATTCAATTAGCATCGTTGAATGGATTTGACAATCATTTGATTCAAAAAGCTTTGTTTGACTTTCACTTGATTCAAATCGCTATTTTGAATGCATTTGAATTTCATTTGATTGAAAAAAGCTTTCTTTGAATGTGTTTGATTTTCATTTGATTAAATTAGCTTTGTTTGAATGTGATTGACTTTCATTTGAATCAATTAGCTTTGTTTAATGCATTTGACTTTCATTTGATTCAAAAAGCTTTGTTTGAATTTGTTTGACTTTAATTTGATTCAAATAGCTTTGTTTGAATGTTTTTGACTTTCACTTGATTTAAATACCTTTTTTGAATGCGTTTGACTTTCATTTGATTCAAATAGCATTTCTTGAATGTGTTTGACTTTCATTTGGTTCAAATAGCTTTGTTAAAATGTGTTTGACTTTCATTTGATTCAATTAGCTTTGCTTGAATGTGGTTAACTTTCAATTGAGTCAATTTGCTTTGTTGAATGCATTGACTTTCATTTGATTCAAAAAGTTTTGTTTGTCTGTCATATGATTCAATTAGCCTCGTTGAATGCATTTGACAATCATTTGATTCAAAAAGCTTTGTTTGATCTCTTTGGACTTTTAGTTGATTCAATTAGCTTTTTTTGAAAGCATTTGACTTTCATATGATTTAATTAGCTTTGTTTGAATGTTTTTGACTTTCATTTGATGCAATTAGCTTTGTCTGAATGTGTTTGACTTTCGTTTGATTTAATTATCTTTTTTAAATGCATTTGACTTTCATTTGATTCAATTAGCATCGTTGAACGCATTTAACAGTCATTTGATTCAAAAAACTTTGTTTGAATTACCTAGACTTTTCACTTGATTCATTAGCTTTTTTGAATGCATTTAACTTTCATTTGATTTAAAAAGCTTTGTTTAAATGTAATTGACTTTCACTTTATTTAATTACTTTTTTTTAAATTGCATTTGACTTTATGTTGATTCAAAAAGATTTGTTTGAATGTGCTTGACTTTCATATGATTCAATTAGCATCGTTGAATGGATTTGACAATCATTTGTTTCAAAAAGCTTTGTTTGACTTTCACTTGATTCAAATCGCTATTTTGAATGCATTTGAATTTCATTTGATTGAAAAAGCTTTGTTTGAATGTGATTGATTTTCATTTGATTTAAATTAGCTTGAATGTGATTGACTTTCATTTGAATCAATTAGCTTTGTTTAATGCATTTGACTTTCATTTAATTCAAAAAGCTTTGTTTGAATTTGTTTGACTTTAATTTGATTCAAATAGCTTTGTTTGAATGTTTTTTGACTTTCACTTGATTTTAAATACCTTTTTGAATGCGTTTGACTTTCATTTGATTCAAATAGCATTTCTTGAATGTGTTTGACTTTCATTTGGTTCAAATAGCTTTGTTAAAATGTGTTGGACTTTCATTTGATTCAATTAGCATCGTTGAACGCATTTGACAGTCATTTTATTCAAAAAGCTTTGTTTGAATTACTTAGACTTTCACTTGATTCAATTAGCTTTTTTGAATGCATTTAACTTTTATTTGATTCAAAAAGCTTGTTCGAAAGTGTTTGACTTTCATTTGATTCAATTAGCTTTGTGGGAATGCACTTGACAATCACTTAATTAAAAAAGCTTTGTTTGAATGTGTTTGACTTTCACTAGATTAATTAGCTTTTTTGAATGCATTTAACTTTTATTTATTAAAAAAGCTTTGTCCGAATGTGTTTGACTTTCATTTGATGCAATTAGCTTTGTTTGAATGTGTTTGACTTTCATTTGATTCAATAAGCTTTGTTGAATGCATTTAACTTTCATTTGATTTAAAAAGCTTTGTTTAAATGTGTTTGACTTTCACTTGATTTAATTACTTTTTTTTAATTGCATATGACTTTTAGTTGATTCAAAAAGATTTTGTTTGAATGTGCTTGACTTTCATATGATTCAATTAGCATCGTTGAATGGATTTGACAATCATTTGATTTAAAAAAGCTTTGTTTGACTTTCACTTGATTCAAATCGCTATTTTGAATGCATTTGAATTTCATTTGATTGAAAAAGCTTTGTTTGAATGTGTTTGATTTTCATTTGATTAAATTAGCTTTGTTTAAATATAATTGACTTTCATTTGAATCAATTAGCTTTGTTTAATGCATTTGACTTTCATTTAATTCAAAAAGCTTTGTTTGAATTTGTTTGACTTTAATTTGATTCAAATAGCTTTGTTTGAATGTTTTTGACTTTCACTTGATTTAAATACCTTTTTTGAATGCGTTTGACTTTCATTTGATTCAAATAGCATTTCTTGAATGTGTTTGACTTTCATTTGGTTCAAATAGCTTTTGTTAAAATGTGTTTGACTTTCATTTGATTCAATTAGCTTTGCTTGAATGTGGTTAACTTTCAATTGAGTCAATTTTCTTTGTTGAATGCATTTGACTTTCATTTGATTCAAAAAGTTTTGTTTGACTGTCATATGATTCAATTAGCCTCGTTGAATGCATTTGACAATCATTTGATTCAAAAATCTTTGTTTGAATTCTTTGGACTTTTAGTTGATTCAATTAGCTTTTTTGAAAGCATTTGACTTTCATATGATTTAATTAGCTTTGTTTGAATGTTTTTGACTTTCATTTGATGCAATTAGCTTTGTCTGAATGTGTTTGACTTTCGTTGATTTAATTATCTTTTTTCAATGCATTTGACTTTCATTTGATTCAATTAGCATCGTTGAACGCATTTAACAGTCATTTGATT
The DNA here is from genome assembly GCF_001683475.1 of Chenopodium quinoa. Taxonomy (NCBI): domain Eukaryota; kingdom Viridiplantae; phylum Streptophyta; class Magnoliopsida; order Caryophyllales; family Amaranthaceae; genus Chenopodium; species Chenopodium quinoa. Next base: position 27,537 of record NW_018742787.1, read on the forward strand.
CAAAAAACTTTGTTTGAATTACATAGACTTTCACT
>NW_018742788.1:0-7500 GCF_001683475.1 Chenopodium quinoa
CCCAGATTTACAGGTGATTTGTTTAGTTATAGCGTAGTGAATTTCGTTACATTATCAATTGTTTAGGAAAAGAACCCTTGTGATATGTTTGGTTCTTATAAGTGATCTTCCAAATTGGTGTAGGGAGAGATCCGTTGTGCACTTCTACACTCGGGGCTATCAAACAATGGAGATTTGCATTTGGTGGCGTATGCTAGTGCACAACCAACCTATGGATACGGTCCATTTGCAATCGCTTAGGCCACAACATTACTCGGTCGGATCAATTTGTGATTATGGGCTTCCATGACATCCGACTACCGGTGCCTGATAAGTCATGTTTTGTGCATATTATTTAGCTTGTTTTTAGTTGGTTTTATTAGCTTAGTCGAATGTTTTAGTCCATTTGGTGTAATGTGGTTTAGTTTCGATGATTTGATGCTTTTATGGGGTAGTTCGTTGTTTTTGATGTATTTCAGGATTAACGGGTAGTAATTGAGTGGAAATGAAGCAAAACGTTGATGAAATACTGACAAATATGACACCTGTTCACTATTATGCTTATAACTTTTGATATAGAAATGATAATGGAGTGATTCAAATTGCATTTGGAAAGTAGACTTAAAGACCTTTCCAACGATATATTACACGCCTCAAATAAAGCTGCGGATATGAAGTTATTGACTGATTTAAGATGAGTGATACGCGCAGCAGTCAGGCACGTCCGTGCCTGGAAGACAGACTCTGCAACGTTTTTATTTCTAGAGAGGCACGTCCGTGCCTATGGAGAGGCACGTCCGTGCCTCCTGGATTCTTGTGCGCCAAGGCTTGGCGATTTTCTTATCTTTTTGGGCTTGTATATATATTCTTTAGCTTTGTTTTTCTTGGGAAATTAATTAAGTTTTATTATTTTTCAATTCCTATTATTAAGAACTAGTTTCTCATTATTTTTCCAAGGTTTTGTAATTCAAGATTCAAGATTTACACTTTCCGCCTTCAATTCAATTCAAGATTTGGTATTTTCTTTAATCTCTTGTTTCTTAATTATGTTTTCTTCAATTATTATTGTTATTGTCTATTTAATCATGTGTGAGTAGATTCTTTAATTCAAGATCTAGTGTAGCCCTATTATTATTGATGCATGAGTTAAATCTTTAAATTCTTTAACAACTTTAACAATTGAATTGCTAAATTGATTGTGATTATGCCAATGCTAGTTAGACGTAACTATAGTATTGCGATTATTCCATTGTTTTTATCACAGCGAGAGTTGGGTATATAAACGGATTTGAGTAAATTAATTTAGGTTTGATTCATAACACGAGAGTAGTTATGTTTGATAATTGGAAGTGAGAGTAATGTGTTTAATGTCTTTAATATGCATGATACCATGAGAATAGGATTGATTGTATGTTAGGGAAGCCATTGATACTCGAGAGAGATCCTTGGTAATTAATTATTAGGGTTTACTTTCCCCGTTCGATTGAAATCGTATGTTAAGGGTAGAATTACAATTGCATCGATAATAATTGTGGTGAAACTAGATCTTGGATGTTTTAAGTACTTGATTTAACCATCTTATTTAGTTTATTTTCGAATTCTTCTCATACTTAGTTCGTAGATAATTGATTATAATTGATTCTTGCTTAGTAGAAATTCGAGTCTATTTAATTATTTTTGAACCTTAGTCTCTTGGGATCCGACCCTTACTTGCCAGTCTACATTAGTATTGGTCTGTTAGGTTATTTTTGATAGGTACGCGACACGCCTACAAAATTTTGGCGCCGTTGCCGAGGACTAACGGTTTCATTAGATTATTTGTGATTCAATTTTTCTAGGCTTATTTCGTTGCTTCGGCTACTTTCTCTTGTGTTTTTGATACTCTTTCTCTAGTTTTTTTATTGCATGCCCACACGAAGCTCAGGTTCGGAAGATCTAGTACCTTTTGATTCTGAAATCGAAGCAACCACAAGAAGACGAGCAGGTAGAAGAAGAAGGAGAAATCAAACCAATAGAAACATGACGGACGCCACGAAATCCTTTTTGGAGTACGGTATTCCTGATACGACTACCAGACTTCTTTCTAGCATTGTCAGGCCACCTGTAACGCTCAGCACTTCGAGCTTAAGCCACAAATCATTCAATTTATCTCCAATGATTCATTCGCAGGCTTATCGCATGACTGTCCGGTAAGTCATATTGATAGTTTCTGGAGAAATGTAATACAATGAAAATGAATGGTGTAACAGATGATGCTATTAGACTACGCCTTTTCCCCTTCTCATTACGGGATAGGGCAAAGGAGTGGTTGAGAGATGAAGGCGCTGGCTCGTTCGATACGTGGGACAAGCTAGTGAAGGCCTTCTTAGTGAAGTTTCTGGGACACGAGAAGACTGCTAGGTTGAGGAATGAGCTATCCACTTTTAAACAGTCAGATGATGAGTCTCTCTATGAGGCTTGGAGAAGGTTTAAGAGGCTACAGAGACAATGCCCTCATCATGGCATTCCAGAGTGGATATTAATTCAAACCTTCTATAATGGCATGACTCATGAGTTTAGAATCTATATTGATGCTGCGTCAGGAGGCTCTCTCTTGACAAAGAACCCCACTTAAGCAAAGGAACTTATAGAGAAGATGGCAGCCAATGATAACTATCATCTAGGAGGCCGAAATAATGTGAAAAAAAGGAGGTAAGCTCGATGTAGATGCTTTGACTATGTTAGCCAGTTCTGTGCAGGCACTAACAAGCAGGTTTGATAAGTTCCAAGCTGGAACTTCTACTAGCCCCCAGGAAGTTTGTCAAATGTGTAATGTGCAGGGCCATATCGCACCAAATTGCCTGCAGAACCCGAGTGAGATGTCCATCGAACAAGTCAATGCTTTCTACTCCTCAAATCCCAAAATCCTTATGATCCCTACTCAAATTCCTATAATGAAGGTTGGAAACACCATCCAAACTTATCATACAAGAACACCCAAGCACGCAGAATCCATCACCACCACCCCAACCCAACAACTACAACCAACCACTACCCGGTTTCCAACAAAGACCATCCATGAACCAACAACCAATGCAACCACAACCCCAAAAATCTAGCCTTGAAGTGATGATAGAGAGCTTCATTACCACAACCAATAGTGCTATCCAACAACAAGGTAACTCCATCCAACAGTTGCATGCCATAGTAAGCTCATGGAAAGCCAAATAAGCCAACTTTCACAATAGGTGAGTCGCCTATCAACTCTTCAGATCAAGCAAAGGTTCAAAAAGAACAATGCAATGTTGTTTTCTTGAGAAGAAATGAAGCCTTTCCAAGGCAAATTGTTGAGAAGATGTGCAGTGAGGAGTCTAGAAAAGACAAAAAGGGCAAAGATGTTCAAAGCTCCAAATATGTGGCTCCACCGGCTTATGAGGAACCGATGCCTTTCCCGCAACGGTTGTCAAAAGTCGTGCTCGATAGACATTTTGGCAAATATTGTGAAGCCCTCAAGAAGGTACACGCTTCTACCCCCTTTTCTGATCTTTTAGTTCAAATGCCTCAATTTGCAAATTTTGTAAAGAATATCAAAGATCAACAAGAGGATAAGGAAGTAGCACATAAGAAGGGCCCTACTCCCTTATATGATAACCTACCACCTAAGCTGCATGATCCGGTAGTTTCACTATTCCCTGCACGATAAACGAGAAATTTTTTGATAGGGTTTTGTGTGATTTAGGTGCTAGTGTTAACTTAATGCCCTATTCATTATATGAGAGTTTAGGCTTGCAAGGACTTAGGCCTTCCCCTATTTCTCTTCAATTGGCTGATAGGACCTCTAGACTCCCTGAGGGTGTGGTTGAAAGATGTATTAGTTAAGGTTGGTGAACTTGTTTTTCCTGTTGATTTTGTTGTTATGGACATGAAAGAAGACCATAAGATCCCGATTATATTTGGTCGTCCATTCCTTGCCACAAGTCAAGCTTTAATAGATGTTCCTAAAGGACAAGTAACCATTAGGGCCCAGGATAAACAAGTCATGTTCAAGCTCTTTGATGAACATAATTCTATATTTGATGGTGGTACTTGCTTAAGAATCGATGCTACTAACCCTTTGTCTGATAAGTATGTATTTGATAGAAATTTTGTGAGAAGCAAGGACAAAATTCCACCCGGTGAGGTGCTTGGCCACATGAAGGTGAGTTCGGATATAAGGCAGGTAAACAATAAAATGAAGGAGTCACTTGGAGGCAATCATCCCCATGGGCAACATTGCGGAGTTCCCCCTTCATGTGGTGATCCCGGTTGAGCCAATGAGTATCACTACGGTTAAGCTAAAGACCTTATAAACAAGCGCTAAATGGGAGGCAACCCATTCTCGATCCTTTTCTTTTCTTTTATTCTTTTTTTTTTATTTTATTTTTGATTCTCGATGTGGTTATTAGTGTTCTAATTTTTATTATTTTCCTATCTAAATAGGTGAAAAGAGAAAATTCTACGAAGATGGAGTCCACGAAATAAGGCACGTTCGTGCTTCCAACCTAGCACCGACCCGAGGTATGGTCTTCCCCCTACCCCTCCTGATCAGTAGTTTGCTTTTCCCTTCCCCTTGTTCATTTACCACTGTTATATGCATACATTGAGGACAATGTATGATTTAGCTTGGGGGAGGATATGCTTTTCACCTTGTATATATTAGTTTTATTTCAGTTTTTGGGTAGTTTATTTCTTTCCTAGTGTCGAATAATATGCCATTGCATGACTATGCTTCTATGATTATAATCGCATATGTGTGCTTTTTGAAAAAAGAGAGTTTTCGAAAACCCATTCATTGATGTGCTTGGATTTGAGCTAGGTTGTGGCCAGGATGGTCTCCCCGCTTTACTTATGTGAATAGTTTGTGTACCCGGTGAGAGTCTTGAGCCTTATTTGACTGATTTCACTCTACCTCAGTCATGTTTCTTCTTGTGTGATTAGATTGTCCTTCATATAATTGAATTCTTGGTCTTGCTTTTTGACTATTTGAGACTTTTTGATGCATGTCGCGAAAAGATGATTGAAATTCCCTTGTAGAATTTAGAGCCTCCACATTCTAGTCCTTCATGTTTTTTTTTCTTTTTCTTTATATTTATTTTTATTTTACATTCACCCGTAGGTTGAACCAATTTGAGCCATATTAACCCCTTCTTGATACCCTACATTTAAAGCTTTAGAGCTATTTTTCTAGGTTTATTTTGAAGGTGTTTTACATTTGTTAAGCCCTATGAGTGTGAATGATGTTGAAAAAAAAAGAAGCGAAAAAAAGAGAGTTTTCGAAAAGAAAAAAAAAGAAAGAAAACAAGAGAAAGAGGGGATATTAGAAAAGGGAAGAAAGGAATGAAAAGAAAAGTGGCCTTAAAGGTTTTTAAAAAATTGAGAGTGCTTCCATTTGTTTTTATTTATTAATTCCCTCCTCTTTGTGGAAAAAATAAAAATAAAAAAAAAAGGGAAGGAAAGAATAAAGGGCTATGTTTATAATTGTATGGAGTTGGAGGAAATAAGGTTGGATTAAACCCGACATTTGAATGTGTAGTGGGATTAGGATTTGTTTTATTTTGAGCACCACATTCCCAAACTACGTCGTCTAACCCTTATCTACCGAGCTTACCTAATATGGATTTCATGATTTTCGTGTTGGCATCAATCATTAAAAGTGGAGAAAGTCACATTGCAAGCCTAAAGAGGCCGATTCATGTGAAGTTGATGTACATTCTATGCTTAGGTTGAGTGGTATCATATTTCACCCCGTAAAAACAAGAGCGTTTATTGTTTTTATTTTCACAACTAAAGTGAGAGCTATTCATGTTTGTGTGAGTTGGTATGGGGAGATGTGTGGTAAGATGTTTGTCAATTCCAAGTACATGAGGTTTATGGTGGTTTTTATGCATATTGACTCTTATTTTTGTTTTCCTCGTGATTTCAAATTGAAGGCACATTGTGATGGTTTGAGAAGTTGTCATTCTCCTCCCTTGTGAGTTATGGTCAAATTCTTGAGGACAAGCATTAGTTTAGCTTGGGGGAGTTTGATAAGTCGTGTTTTGTGCATATTATTTAGCTTGTTATTAGTTGGTTTTATTAGCTTAGTCGAATGTTTTAGTCCATTTTGGTGTAATTTGGTTTAGTTTCGATGATTCGATGCTTTTATGGGTAGTTTCGTTGTTTTTGATGTATTTCAGGATTAACGGAGTAATTGAGTGGAAATGAAGCAAAACGTTGATGAAATACTTGACAAATATGACACCTGTTCACTATTATGCTCATAAATTTTGATATAGAAATGATAATGGAGTGATTCAAATTGCATTGGAAAGAAGACTTGAAGACCTTTCCAACGATATATTACACGCCTCAAACGGAGCTCCGGATATTAAGTTATGACTGATTTAAGATGAGTGATACGCGCAGCAGTCAGGCACGTCCGTGCCTGGAAGACAGACTCTGCAACGTTTTTATTTCTAGAGAGGCACGTCCGTGCCTATGGAGAGGCACGTCCGTGCCTATGGAGAGGCACGTCCGTGCCTCCTGGGATTCTTGTGCGCCAAGGCTTGGCCGATTTTCTTATCTTTTTGGGCTTGTATATATATTCTTTAGCTTTGTTTTTCTTGGGAAATTAATTAAGTTTTATTATTTTTCAATTCCTATTATTAAGAACTAGTTCTCCATTATTTTTCTAAGTTTTTGTAATGCAAGATTCAAGATTTACACTTTCCGCCTTCAATTCAATTCAAGATTTGGTATTTTCTTTTAATCTCTTGTTTCTTAATTATGTTTTCTTCAATTATTATTGTTATTGTCTATTTAATCATGTGTGAGTAGATTCTTTAATTCAAGATCTAGTGTAGCCCTATTATTATTGATGCATGAATTAAATCTTTAAATTCTTTAACAACTTTAACAATAGAATTGCTAAATTGATTAAGATTATGCCAATGCTAGGTTAGACGTAACTATAGTATTGCGATTATTCCATTGTTTTTATCACAGCGAGAGTTGGGTATAAACGGATTTGAGTAAATTAATTTAGGGTTTGATTCATAACACGAGAGTAGTTATGTTTGATAATTGGGAAGTGAGAGTAACGTGTTTAATGTCTTTAATATGCATGATACCATGAGAATAGGATTGATTGTATGTTAGGGAAGCCATTGATACTCGAGAGAGATCCTTGGTAATTATTATGGTTACTTTTCCCCGTTCGATTGAAATCGTATGTTAAGGGTAGAATTACAATTGCATCGATAATAATTGTGGTGAAACTAGATCTTGGATGTTTTAAGTACTTGATTTAACCATCTTATTTAGTTTATTTTCGAATTCTTCTCATACTTAGTTCCGTAAATAATTGATTATAATTGATTCTTGGTTAGTAGAAATTCGAGTCTATTTAATTATTTTGGACCTTAGTCTCTTGGGATCCGACCCTTACTTGCCAGTCTACATTAGTATTGGTCTGTTAGGTTATTTTTGATAGGTACGCGACACGCCTACCAGTGCCCATAGAGG
>NW_018742788.1:12500-114407 GCF_001683475.1 Chenopodium quinoa
TTGTCTATATGTAATATGGAATGTGAGACATATTATTATAAAATTGGTGAAAATGAAAAAAAACTTGAAATGTTCTATGATAAATTACCAAATCTTGTCTTAATGAAGAAATAAGTGAAAAATATCAAGAATGGAAAGAGAAATACTTAGCTAGGGATGGCCTAGGAAACAGATTTACTTTCCTACAAAAATGGATTGAAAAGAAATGTAGAGAGGTTGTAAGAACTCAACAAATGAAGGGATAATTTCTCACTTGTCGGGATTTCCCAAATAATTATAGATATGAAAGAAGGAGCTATAATAAGAAGAAAAATTACAAGAAAAATAAATTTGATAGATCAAGGTGAGAAATCTAGGAAGAAATACTATAAACATAAGTGTAGAAAGCCCAGTAGGTTCTTCAAAAAGGTAACATATTGTCCTGAGAAAAAATAAAACATGCAAGCGTTGGTCTTGTAGAGAATTAGGACATTATGCCAATGAATGTAAGAAAGCTAATCATAAACTGATGGAAGCCTTAGGTAGTTGGGATTACATAGAAATAACAGCGGATGATTCATTAAAAGTAGCTTACAGTAATAATAAAGGAATAGTAGAAATAAAAGAGGAAGAAAGTGAGACTAATGAAGAACGTGCAAGCTGAAAATAGTGAGTTTGAAGATGAAAATTATGAAGAAATAAATAATATGATGGAAGGAGAAGTATTAGAAAACTCTGAATCAGGTGATGAAGAGCATAAGAGTAAAATGACCATAGGTCAACTAAAAAGAGCTGAATATTCAATTGAAGGTAAAGATTCAGATCACATGAACAAAGAAAGCTGGAGTTTCCCCAGATTACTAAAGATAAAATATTTAAAACTTCTTTCTTTAAAACTAGCACTAGATATGTATTTGAAGAAATTGAAGGAAGTATAGTAATCGAGGATTGTGAAAAGAAAGCAGTTGAAATTAATAGTGAACTGCTGAACAACGCTCCCATTTTACAGGGGATCGCTCCCTTTTTGACATGGAAGGACGATATTGCCCTTTGTGTAAGTTGTAGTATATAATGGTATAATATCATTCCCGACCCCTCCACTTACTACCACGTGGTAAAAAGAATTCCCGACCCCACCACATTTGATCCAACACCAAAAATCCGATTTTTTTTAAAATTTTTTGTTTAAGCTTTAGCGATGGGTTTAGGACGATGGACGACAATAATGATCGTACACCGGAGGCTTCGCCGGAGTACTTTTTTTTTATTTTTTGAAATAAAATATTAGGATCCACCTTGGTGTATCCGCTTAAAATTTCCGGATCCACCAAGGTAGATCCGGAAATTTAAGGCGGATCTCCACATCCGCCCAAATTCCCGGATCTTTCTAGGTGGATCTAGAAATTTTAAGCGGATCCACCTAGGTGGAACTGGAAATTCTGGGCGGATCTTTTTTTTTTTTAATTGATTAATTAATCAAATTTATTATTGTAATCTTTGTATTATTATTATAATTTTTATTGTGATTATTATTAATTTTGTGATAAATTGAATAATTAGTATTAGTATTATTATTGTTGTTGTGATCAATATTGTAATTATTTGCTTATGTTGTAATTATTTTTTGATATTATTTGCTCATTTAATCTCTCTAGAAAAAAAAATCAAATTAAGTAACATCTAAAAAAAAAAATAAAAAAAAAAGTAGAGTTCCGCCTGAAATTTTCGGAAGTACCAAAGAGGATCCGGAATTTTCAGGCGGATCCACCCCCGAACATCCGAAAATTTAAGGCGGATGGGTAGATCAACCTGAAAATTTCGGATCCTCCTTGGTACTTCCGGAATTTTCAAGTAGAAATCCACTTTTTTTTTTCCAAATTTTACATAATTTGATTTTTTTTAGAGAGATAAAATGAGAGTGAAGTGAGTTGTGATTTCAGAAATGAGTGTTGTGAGTGTCGTGAGTATTTATTTACGAGGGGTAAATACGGAAGTTCATATAAAATTTTCGAGCGGTGCCTAGTAAAATAGGAGCGACGTTTAACAATTTCCAATCAATATCATAAACTGGAAAAGCATTAAGAACCATAAGGAAAAAGGAAATTATGGATATATTTGTATTGGTGCAATACAAGTATACATAAATCCTTTACAAGATTTTGGAAAATATGTTAATTTATAGCTTTGTTTGTGATATTAAACATAAAGAGCTCTATGATCATATAGTTAGTGTTATCACATTTAATTTGAGTCAAGGAACTGTAAGCTATGTTCATATTATATGAGGTTGGAAAATTCATATGCCCCAAAGTTTTTAGCTATCATGTAATTAAATGATGGAGTGAAAATGCATTAAAGAACTCGCCCCATACAATTAAGATGGAAGGTAGTCTCTAAGTTGTTTAACACTATAAATTCATCTTTCAAGAAACAAATAGTAGATGGTCAGACATATAAACAAGGAGGAGGCCTTAAGAAGAAAATTACCCCAATAATAAAAGTAAATCATAATGAAATTGAAATTGAAAAAATTTGGAAAAAATTATTCATGAATCTTACAATTAGTAACATGTCAAGTAAGTTATAAATTGATGAATCAGGATTACTTCATCATGGGATAACTACAAACCCTAGGATACAAAGAAATCAGAATCTTAAATCACCAAGTCCGAGTAGACAAAATTCTAATATAATAAAGATGAAAAATCAAAAGAAGATGAAGAGGAGTTATTAGCTTTAATAAAAAGGTTAAATGAAAAATACGAAACTAAGAAAGTTTTAAAACAACAAGCAAGACATAGTATAGATATTGGTTCATGTTCTAATTTAGAGATAAATGAAGATCCAAATAATCCTATTATTGAAAAAAGAAAGGTAATTGGATATAAGACCAAAACTGTGAGTGAACCAGTATATGAAGATGAAGTTAATTAATATGCAAGTAGAAGCTCTAAATGAAATAAGTAGCACTAATTCCAATAACATATATATACCAATTGATATATGTATTAAGGAATACAATAAATATAAGTTGTGTACACATATTGATAGTGGTTGTTCTACATGTTTTGGAAAAAGATCTTTATTTCCAGAATTCTTGTGGAAAAAGGTTAAAAATCATATGCAAGTCAGAATTGCTAATAATAGTGTTATGATGCATACAGAAATAATAGAAGAATTACCAATAGAAATTAGAGGAGTTCAATGTGTCATTCCTATTCTATGGGAAACTGATCTGCCTAGTCATGATATGAAATAGGAAATAATTTTCAAAGATTATATTCTCCATGCACTCAAACTATTGATCAAATTATATATCTTCACTATTAATGGTCATTTTGTTCCAATTCAAAAGATAACAAAAGTTTATACTCATCAAACAATGGAATTTACGCACAACCAACGTGGTGATATGGTTACTCCTACACAACGAGAGGTTGCACTTAGAATTTCTAAGTGTGAATGATCATTAATAGATCAGATAATTAAGTAGCAAGAAAAATTATGTGAAAAGCTATATACAACAAATCCATTAAAACATTGGGAAAAGGATAAGACATTTGCTAAAATAACTCTAACAAATTCAAATAAGAATATCAGAGTAAGCTAGAATGGTTATAAATTATAAGCAACTAAATGATAATACCGTGTTTGATGGTTATTATATTCCTAATAAAACTATGTCATTCAATAAACTACAAGGAGCCACTTGGTTTTCTAAAATGGAATGCAAGAGTGGTTATTGACCAATTAAAATGGAAGAAAAAAGCATTCCATTAACTGCATTTAATGCTCCTCAAAGACATTATGAATGGTTGGTAATGCCTTTTGGATTAAAAAATGCTCCACAAATATTTCAGAGAAGAATGAATAATATCTTTAGAGAGCTTCATTGTTGTTTGGTTTATATAAATGATATTCTAATCTTCTCAAAAGACTTAAAGCAACATAAGAATGATCTAAAAGCCGTAACTCAAAAATGTGCTAAGCATGATATAATCCTTGGAAAAGATAAACGTGTCTATGCTAAACAAGAAATTGAATTTCTAGGATTAGAAGTTAAAGCAGGACATATTATCTTGCAAAAACATATTCTGGAAAAGATTGAAAAATTCCTAGATGAAATTGAAGATAGAAAACAGCTAGAAAGGTTTCTAGGATGTTTAACCTGTGCTTATGAGTTCATAAAAAATCTTGCTTTGTTGAGAAAACCATTACAACAAAAACTCAACAAAGAAATAACTTGGAATTGGAAGAAAAGTGATTCCAAAATTGTTCAAGATTTAAAAGCTATGTGTTTACCTTCCTATATTAACACTTCCTACTAGCGAGGATGATTTAATCCTTGAAACAGATGCTAGTAATGAGCATTGGAGTGTTGTGTTAAAAATTAAAGAAGGAGAAAGACTTTGCAGATATGACAGTGGAAGTTTTAATAAAGTAGAGTTAATTATCCTACAATGCAAAATAAATCCTTGTAGTCATTAGGGGGATCGAGAAGTTCTTAATCTTCTTAGCTCCTAAACAATTTCTTTTTAGAATTGATTGCAAAGGCATACTTGGCTTTGTTAAGAAGAATTTGTCTAATATGCAAGCGCAAGGGAGACTCCTACATTGGCAATTATGGCGCAATCATTTTTTCTTTATTTTTGAACATACATAGGAATCTAAAAACACTTTTGCGGATAGCTTAACAAGAGAATTGGCTAATTTTCAAGAAAGTCAAAACAATAGAAAAACCTCCTGCCCATCAACTCAGAAAAATGGAAGCAAAGAGGAGAACTCTCATTAAAGAAACAGATAAGGCTATGGAGTGGGTTTCACCCTCCAGTTGGGCCCTAATGCAGGGCATAATCCTTTCTGCAAAAAAGAGATCCAGAGATGGCTTAATCAAAAGTTGTCATCTGGTAGTAAGTAGGTTTTTGATATACGAAGTCGTAATAATGATTCTACAATTAATTCCGGATATTCAGAATTTTTATAATTAAAATTAAGGATAATAAATTAAGATATTGGTATGATCTAGTTGTATCAAGGTCACATAAGTTGTGAGATTTTTACGATCTATGGGGAAGCAGAGTAGTCTACAACAATATAATAATGCAAGAGTGGGAACTATGCTAGTTCAACCACACTCTCCTGAATGGACAACAACATATGTAGCAGAATATTATAAAGCCTGGAATTATGGAATGGTTAATCTCATCTCTCCATTTTCAAATGAACATACTACATTCTTTGGAAAACTCACAAAGTTCCGGACGATTTATGAAGCTACCAGAAACAAAGGAAGAGGTGATCGAGTCTACGTTTAATGTGCTAACATAGAATTAGTAGATGGACAAATCAGCCTCCCACATTTCTTAATAATGTTTGATAGAATTCATATGAGGACCAAAGATCCTATTTGTGTCTAGCAAAGGAAAGTAACGAATCCAACTGAAGCAAAAGCATATGGATTTTTCTATATAGCTCAATATCTTGATCAATTTCGAACAATCAAAGAAGAACCACTGGTAATCATTCATGTTGGGAATACAACTATAGTAGCACTAGAATGGTTAAAAAATCATTTAGAAGAAGGAATATTACATGGTGAATCAGTACATGATTATCTTGAAAAAGTTGAAGCTGGAAAGTTTCTATCTTCAGAAGGGAAAGAACATTTGTTTGTAATCTTTGTCACATGGGATGAGTCATATGCTGCCAAATGTGTTCAAGAATTTTGCATAGGAGAGGATAACCCCATGTATGTTCACTATGAAGACATCAAAGATAGTAAAGGTGGCCTACAAGAGATAATGATGGATGAATGGTGGAAGACTGAGCCCCACAATAGCAATCATGCATACTCCTTTTACTGTAGCCATATTTTAAATAATAGTGTTCTGTATTTCTTTTCAAAAGTGTCTTTGTAAAAGGAATGGAATACATCCATTTGCTGAGTCAGGAGCATTGTAAACCATAGAAAGAGTCAGTAGGGTGTGTGAATCCTTTGCTATATAAAGAATTGTAGGCAAATAATGAAGACATGCTTAAATAGAGTTTCATAGAGTCTAGCTTTCTGAAATCATAGAGAGTCCTCTAGAGAAAATCCTCACCTTAATACATCTCTCTTAAAGTAGAGGAAAAAATTTAGTTCTTGTCATGTTTGTTTAAACTTTCAATTTAAGAGTGTTGTAATATATGAGTGTTGTAATCTTTTCAAATTAAATAAAAGTTTCTTTTAGAAAGAAACGTTATCCTCTTGAACGTCATATCTCAAAAAGTTCCATCATAAACACAATAGATATTGTTTGATTAGAGACTATGGTCTAAGATAGGAAATGAATTAATATGTGATGTGCCTGATCTAAGGAAGACAGGGTTGGGGTTAGCTACATACCTTGATAAAGCCGAAAGCTCAGAACGCTGAAGGTTCCATTGTCGACTAAGTTCGGGTATTGATCAAAACTCTCTATTTAAACATTTGATATTGCGAAGCATGTGGACTATTAAACATAAATATTAATTTATTTTGATATATGATTAGTAGAGTAGTGATAGGTAGTACCGTTAATAGTCATTAATCTAAAAAGCAAGTTAGCATTAGTTGATATTTATATATATCATTGGAACTAGTATTATAAAAAAAGTTCGTTGGTATCGAAAGGAATATCAATAAAGGGTTTGTAGTATCAAAAAGAATACCAACAAGGAGTTCGTTGGTATACCAATGACATTGAAAATAATACTAACCTAGAGCTGCTAATATTGTCGGTTGCTAGAGTCATTGAAGACTCGCATTACTAGAGATTGAAAAATCTTTTTCTGTCACTCTCACTCCATCCAACTAAATTCCTTAATACGCGTGCTTAAGGCTAACACGATGATTTCTCTTTTAGCCCATGTGAATTGGACTTCTCCACTAACTCTCTTTCTCCTCACTCTCTCACCCCCGCCCTACAAAATTCCTTAATATGCATGACCAAGTCTAACAAGGAGGAGTATAAATTATGCACATATATCCAACACTTATTCTAAACCCATTTTCTTTCAAAAAATTTACATCTTCAATCTTATTCCTCGAGAACTCCGGCCAGATATATACTTTCATAAGATTCATTGACAAAGTATATACACGATTTGAGGTTAAATAAATACCACTTGAAAGAATACCTCTACTTCTAATCTCAAAGACAATCTGGATATAAAATTTGTTTGATTATTGCTTCCACTTCACGTGTTTTATCCTCTGAAAGTCTAAACATAACTCAGTTGTTTATCTAATTACTAACATTTCTTGTTTCTTTTACATTGTTTTGGACTTATTGCACCGCACTCTTCCAAGAGCACATCATATAAAGAAAGGAATAGTACACAAATCGAAACTAGCAGACATAAAAGTTGCAACGGATAAAGGTACCTACAAATTTAGCTTATTCTCACCGATGAAACCTCAATTGGGAGCAAAACTAAGGCTCTATATACAGCTACTTGTATACTTGATAAAAAAAATAATAAGAAACTATTAGAAACCGTTGTAAAATAGAATAAAAATATAAACAAGTCATCCCATAATACCAATATAATTTATTATAAGGTTGGTTACACACCTAAAGGAACTAAGGAAGCATTGGAAATAGAGAAGTGTACAAGAGCCACAGACTTAACAGCAAAGGACTCTGCAGTAAGGATTTCTAAGATTTACAGCTTTGCAAACTCAACATATTGACACTGTCACAGAGGATGCTGTTAGAAACTCTAATGTAACCATTCATTCTTGGTATTACAGTATTACTATCTTGTATGCAGACGTAAGACTGCCTCCTTTACATAAGTTAATAATTACAGCACTAGCTCAGCTCATAAGCAGATTTATTGATAGCTAATCAAATCATTATCTTGCCTGCCAACCCGGTTGAGGGCTCGAGGCCCAAGGGCAACTGCTACCATAGAACTTGCCTTACCCTAGCAAATTGTAAAATCATGTAGAAGTTTGTTACTGTCAAATAACTTATGGTCTTATCAACATACTAAGAGCAACAAATAAAGAAAAGAATATTTGCGACCAGCGCGCGGAAAGCAGAAGGATATGCTATATGGTGGGCAGTCAAAGAGAATAGCACCACGTACAGAAACATCATAGTTAAAACTGATTGTGAGGAGGTGATCAAAGTCTTACACGCTCCAGATTCAGCCTCGATGGATTCACAGAATATTGCTACGGATATTCTTCATATGATCAAGGATTTAGAGCTTTTTGAGTTAAAAAGAATAGACAGAATTTTTGGGGGTTTTTAATTTTCTGTATTGTGTATACAATCAACTGATTTACAGGTAAATTAATACACTAACACTTGCCATATTAGCTCCTAAAATCACTCCTGGAAATATGGACTGATTTGATACAATAATCTAAACATAGCAAGTGAATAAACATAATTACAGACAAGATTTTCTACACAATATTCTAACACTCCCCCTCAAGTTGGGTCGTAGGATCTCCGACACCCAGCTTGGACAATGCTTCTTCAAAAGCTTGAGACGAGACTGCTTTAGTCAAGATATCTAGGGGTGTACACCGGTCCAAAACTAGATCTACATACTAATCTATATTAAACTAAAACTAAAGTACAAACAAACTCTGGTGACGGCAGATGGTGGATGACGGTGGACGATGGTGCCTTGACGATGGACGACGGGGCCTCGATGTTGGACGACGGTGCTCCAATCCCACGATGCTGGAGCCTGGAAGAGAGAGAAGAGGAGAGGAAGAGATAGGACTAGAGGAGTTGAGGACTAAGGAAGTGAGGAGAGGCGAGGAGCCGTTGAGAATCAGAAAGAAAGGGTGAGATTGAGAATCAGAGAGGACGAGGGGAGATTGAGAATTAGAGAGGAAGAGGGGATACTGAGAATCAGAAAGGAGAAGAGAAAAGGTGAGAGGAGAAGAGGCGCTGAATAGATGAAGTATTAGGTTTTTTAGGCTTTTATATATATTTTATATATATATATATATATAAAAAAATCCGGGTTTCAGGTCCGGACCTGAAAACCCCATTTTTGGACCTGATCCGAACCGGAACCGGAAACCTTGAATTTCAAGGACCGAGACTGGACCTGAATCTACAGGTCCGGATTAGGTCTGGTCCCAATAGGTCCGGTTCAGGTCGGTTTTCAGGTCCGGTCCTTTTATGTACACCCCTAAAGATATCTGCTAGTTGATCTTCTGATCTAACAAACAGAAGACTTATCACCTTTGCCTCTAAGTGATCCTTGATAAAGTGTATGTCGATCTCCACATGTTTAGTGCGATCATGCTGAACAGGATTTTCTGAGATACGAATTGCTTCCTTATTATCGCAATACAATTTGCAACTTTTCTTAGGTGACATTCCAAGTTCAGAAAAAAGTTTTCGGTGCCACAGAACTTCAATAATTCCTTTTGCTATTCCTCTGAATTCAGCCTCTACACTAGACATCGAAACTTTCTTTTGCCTTTTACTTTTCCAGGAGACCAGATTTCCACCAACTAGAGTGAAATACCCGGAAGTGGATTTTCTGCTGTCACGATCTCCTCCCCAGTCAGCGTTAGTAAAAGCATGGAGATCCAAATGACCATGACTTTCATATAAAACCCCTCTTCCAGGTGTTTCTTCAGATATCTCAAAATTCGGTATACTGCTTCAAGATGCTGCTTTTGAGGTTTATGCATAAACCTGCTAACCACTCCTACTACATAAGCTAGATCAGGCTGAGTATGAGACAAATATATCAGTTTTCCAACAAGTCTCTGGTACCGAGTCTGATTTACTAATTCAGATCCTTCAATAATTTGGAGCCCATGGTTCATGATCATAGGAGTGTCAGCTGGCTTACAATTTATCATACCTGTCTCTGTCAAGAAATCAAGGATATACTTCCTTTGAGAAATAAAGATACCTCCTTTTGATCTGAGTACCTCTATTCCAAGGAAATATTTTAGGTTCCCAAGATCCTTCATTTCAAACTCTTGAAAAAGTTTTCCTTTCAACTGTTCTATTTCTTCTATGTCATCTCCGGTGATAATCATGTCGTCGACATAGATGATGAGACAGGTAGTCAGTTCTCCTTTTCTTTTGAAGAACAAGGTGTGGTCGGAATTGCTCTGTTTGTACTTGAATTTCTTCATTACTGAAGTGAACCTTCCAAACCACGCTCTTGGTGACTGTTTCAGCCCATATAATGCCTTCTTTAATCTGCATCCTTCTCCAACACTAAAGCCTTGAGATAAACCTGGTGGGGCTTCCATGTAAACTTCCTCAGAGAGATCACCATGCAAGAAGGCATTTTTGACATCGAACTGGTGTAAGGGCCAATCTTTATTTGCAGCTATTGAGAAGAGTACTCTGATTGTGTTAAAATTTGTCACGGGTGAAAAAGTTTCGCCATAGTTTATCCCGTATGTCTGAGTGTACCCTTTAGCCACAAGTCTTGCTTTGTACCTTTCAATACTTCCATCAGCCTTGTACTTTATGGTGAACACCCATCTGCATCCCACTGGTCTTTTTCCGCTAGGTAGGACGCACTTGTCCCATGTGTTGTTTCTGACTAGTGCGTTAATCTCGTCCTCCATGGCTTTCTTCCAGTTCTCGCTTCTGAGAGCTTCTTCTGTAGTAGTGGGAATGGTCTCATAATAGATTGCTGCATTATAGGCCTTGGCCCCTTGAGACAAGTTTCCTTCACCTGGTTTTCCGACTGGGTATTTTGACCTCTGAGCCTCAAAGTCTGGGTTATACCGCTTTGGGGGAATAACTCTTGTGCTTCTAGGGGGCAACACATAGTTTTCAGGATAACTTACTTGTTCCGATTCAACATCTTCATTTCCACTTTCAGATCTTTCAGGAGTCTTAGACAGAATATTCTGTTCTATTGATTCATCTTCAGAAGAAAGGTTAGTAGACTCAGTATTATGAGATGAGTCAGGATTACAAACCTTATTACTCGGTGGATCCTCGGACAAGGTTGTGTGATCATTAGTAATGGTGCCGATTTGATCAAACTGTATTATGTTGTCAGTCGTCTCGGCAGTTGTGTCTACTTGCTCTTTTGGATCAGTACCAATCTCAGGATAGGTTAACCAACTTAGATCGTCTCCTGAACTCTCCCCCTGAGATCTAAGGTGGTGATAAAAGTATTTGGTTTCAACTAAGTCACAATCCATGGTTGTATACATTTGGTTTGTGGCTGGGTCAAAACAACGATACCCTTTTTTATAAACCCCATATCCTACAAAAACGCACTTAACAGCTCGGGGGGCTAACTTGTTTCGGCTACGTTTAGGAAGATGAACATAGACAACGCAGCCAAAGACTCGGGGAGCTAAAGAGTGAACGGAGGGAATACCAGTATGGATTTTAAGGGTGTCTAAAGGGGTAGCGAAGTTAAGGCTTTTTGTAGGGAGACGATTGGTAAGGTAATTAGCAGTGGCTATAGCTTTAAGCTAAAAATGAGAGGGTACTCGGGATTCAATTATCATAGCTCTAGTCATTTCTAAAAGTGTCCGATTTTTCCTTTCAGCCACACCATTTTGTTGTGGTGTGTCGGGACAGGTGGTTTGATGAATAAGGCCATTTGCGTTTATGAAAGTTTCTAGGTCAAGGTTTATGTATTCCCCGCCATTATCAGATCTCAAAACTCGGATTTGTGTTTGGAATTGTGTTTGGGCCATTTTGTAGAAAGAGACAAAAGTATCATAAACCTCAGATTTATTTTTTAAGAAATATCCAACTCATCCTAGTATAATCATCAATAAATGTAACATAATACTAAAAATCATGATTATCAAACTCTTTGTGATTTCATTTCTTTCTCTGTATGTTTATCATTCTAAAATACCTGATATAGTAATGCTCTTTTGTACACAACAGGTTCCCAGATAAGAATGTTGGTCAGTTTCCAATGGCATGTGTAGTGAGGAAAGCTGGTAGTAACTTATCAGAGCATGAAAGCATGGATTTTGTAGCAAAACAGGTGAGCTGAAAGGCCAGAGAGCATGAAACAGTTGTTAGGTGTTTTTAAACTTACCCACGCTTATGAACTTATCTAAGTTATTAACCCTTATTTGAACTAATTAAAACTTATTATTCCTTCTTTCACACTTATTAACTCTTACAGAAAATCAATATTTGAACTTGGTTAGCGCTTATATCTAATTTTTACTTATCTTGGATGGGAAACATAGAGTAGAGTACAAGTTGGGATGTATAAGGAGACACGCAAAGGTCAAGCTGTGTTTCCATTTTGTTAATTCAAAGTTGTATGAAATAATTTAACTTTTCGTGGTGCAGGTCGCTCCTTACAAAACTTACACATAACAGTAGATTTACACTAATAAATTAGTGAAATTTCATTATTTACTCAAAAATTTAAAAAAATTAGTGATTAGCAATTGTTAGTTTGATTAATGATGTGTTATTCTTTAGCAATGTATGTAGGTACTAAATACTTACTAACTTTTGTTAATTCTTTTTAATTTTTTTTATAGATTCATATGTGAATTGAAGCACAAGTTTAGCTTGAAGACTACAAATTTAGCTCAATTGTGGTATGAATTATAAACTTAGTCTATGTTTCTTTTTCTTGATTCATGATGAAAGTTTTCTCATGCTATTACAACTTGTGTATTGTTTAATGACAAATTAATACAACAATATATAAATGCTTGCATCATCATATGCCTAGATACCCGTTCAAGGCTTTCTCATTAGGAGAAAGTCTTAAATAGTCCCCGGTTGGGACTGTTCTTGAATGTTTACTCTCACTTAGGTGGTGAATGTATGTCTTCTTTTTTCGATTTTAAGGAACATCTTGGCTTAGCATTTCCTCGATCACCATGTTCTCTGGGTACATATGTGGGTAAGTTATTACCTACATTGTGTACTTGGAGAACTGGGGGGAAATGCTGCCGGATTTTCCTTAAAATTGGAAAGTCGACATACATTCACTAGTGAGAGTAAGCGTTCAAGGATGGGTTAGGTTGGAGTGATAAAGACCCTTTGGAAGCATATATGCATTATTGTATCTATATGAATATTATATGCATGATGTGTGTTTGAATTTGATTTACATATATAATAGATGTAGCAATTATACATTATTCGTAATATGTTGCCATGTTTAGAGGCAATTTACTTAATGGAGAAGGATCGTGGCTGGATGTATGGTAGACGTGATACATTGGAATTCTTTGATGAGGTTCAAGAGTTTTGTGAGAGGGCTTCATCTTATCAGCGTATAATGGGTTTCGATTGCCTCTATTGTCCTTGTGTTGATTGTAATAATGTGAAGGTGGTTAATAGTGTTGATATCATTAGAGATCATGTAGTTTGTCGCGGGTTTAGGCTTAAATACCATGTGTGGATTTGGCACGGTGAAGAAGGAGAGTACAATGGGGATGTTATTGGGAATGATGTGCATGATGATAGAAGCAATGATATTCGTGTGGACGAGGAATACAAGAATGATGAATTTGAGGTTGATAATGGTGATGAGGATGGATTTGATGATGATCAGGTGGATGAGGTGGAGGATGAAGGGGTGAATGAAATGATGCGTGGTGTTGAAGGTGACGTGTTTGAGTCGTTATCGGAGGCTTCTAAAAAGCCTTTGTATCTTGGGTGCAAAAAATACTCCAAACTATCTGTTGTGCTAACACTAATTAACATTAAGTCGAAGCATGGGTGGACGGACAACAGTTTTACGTCTTTGTTGACCGTGTTAAGTGAGATGTTTCCTGACGGGAATGAAATTCCTAAGTCATACTATTATGCAAAGAAGCTCATGTGTCCATTTGGTTTGGAGTATAAGAAGATACAAGCATGTCCTAATGATTGTATTCTTTATCGAAATGAATATGAACAATTGGAGGAGTGTCCACGATGCAAGAAGTTGCGCTACAAGCGCATGAGTTGCAATGCTGGTACGAAGGGACCTCCTGCGAAGGTGTTGTGGTATCTTCCCATCATTCCAAGGTTTAAGCGTCTTTTCTCAACACCAAAAGACGCAAAAAATTTGAGGTGGCATGCAGAGGGAAGAAAGAAAAACAGAATGCTGAAGCATCCAGCCGACTCCCGCAATGGAAGAACATTGATATGAAATTTGGTGAATTTGGTGATGAAGTCAGAAATTTAAGGCTTGGGTTGTGCACGGACGGGATGAATCCATTTGGCACTCTTAGTACCCAACACAGCACATGGCCGGTACTTTTAGTGATCTACAATTTTCCTCCTTGGTTGTGCATGAAACGTAAGTATGTAATGCTTTCACTACTAATAACTAGGCCAAGGCAACCTGGAAACGATATAGATGTTTATCTTGCGCCACTTGTTGATGATTTGAGAAAGATGTGGGAAGAAGGGGTTTTTATGTATGATGCTCATAAGAATGAGATGTTCACATTGCGTGCAGCTCTCATGTGGACCGTTAATGATTTTCCTGCATATGGCAACTTGTCTGGGTACAAGAACAAAGGAAAAAAAAGCATGCCCCATTTGTATTGATGACACCCCAAGCATACACCTTGACAATTGTCACAAAGAGGTGTAGGTGCGGACTCGAAGGTTGCTAAGGCGCAATCACCCATACCGTAGGCAGAAAAAGGCTTTCGATGGGAAAGCAGAAAAGGGGACTGCCCAGGCCATTGACTGGTGAGGAGGTTTATGCTTGAGTTAAGGGTATACGAACAGTATTTGGGAAAACAGAAAAAGTTGCGGACGCAACTGCTCTCTTTAAAAAAGAATCAATCTTTTGGAAGTTTCCGTACTGGAAAGAACATGATATTAGGCACTGTCTTGATGTAATGCATATAGAGAAGAATGTGTGTGATGCTCTTGTGGGAACGCTGATGAATATTCAAGGCAAACAAAGGATGGAAAGGGTGCACGGTTAGATTTGAAAAAGATGGGGGTTCGTCCAGAATTGTGGGCTCAAGAAAAGGTTAGAAAGGGAAATGAACAGGAAAAGAGAGATGAAACGAGTTCGAAACAAGGAAAGGGGAAGAGCAAGGGAAAAGGAAAGTCCACAGATGCGTTGAAGAAGAATTATGATGGAAAAGCAAAGGATGCCAAGGCTTATTTACCTCCGGCTTGCTACACATTGTCAAGGGTAGAAAAACGGATGTTTTGTGCATGTCTGTACGGCATTAAGGTTCCATCAGGGTATGGATCTAACATGAAAAGATTTGTATCCTTAAATGGAGAATTGAAGCTGACAAGTATGAAATCCCATGATTGTCATGTTCTTATGCAAGTATTCCTACTAATTGCAATACGTGGTATTTTACCGAAGCACGTGAGGGAAGCTATTACAAGCCTCTGTTCTTTTTTTAACACAATATGCAGCAAAGTGCTTGATCCTCGTACACTTGATGCTTTGCAGGCGGATGTGGTTGTGACTTTGTGCAAATTTGAGATGTACTTCCCACCCTCATTTTTTGACATAATGGTGCATCTTATTCATCATTTGGTGCGTGAAATTAAGTTGTGCGGTCCAGTGTTTATGAGGTGGTGCTATCCTTTTGAAAGACACATGGGCACATTGCTAAATAAGGTAAGGAATCAAGCTCACCCGGAAGGAAGTATGATTCAAGGGATCGTGGGTGAGGAGATTGGTAATTTTGTGGCCGACTATATAGCTGTTGCTGAACCTATTGGTCTTCCTACTTCTCGACATGAAGGGAGACTTGATGGTCAGGGCACAATCGGGTCGAAACGAATGTCACCTGACCGAGATAAGTTCTTACAAGCACACCTATATGTGTTGCACCATGTTGCAGATGTTCACCCATACTTAGATGAGCACATGGCTAGTTTGCGTGCTGAATTTCCATCGAAAGGTGAAAGGGAATTGATGCAGTTGCATAATAAGAGGTTTGTGAGTTGGTTTCGTGATCGAGTGATGGGTAGAATCGATGAGAGTGTCAGTGATACAGTAAGGTGGCTTGCTTATGGTCCTAAGGATGATGTTCGCTCATTTGAGGGATATGACATAAATGGGTACAGTTTTTGGACTGAGCGTCAAGATTTGAAATCTTCCTCGACCCAAAACAGTGGTGTGACGCTTGTGGCATCGTCAAAGGAGTTTTCAAGTGCTAAGGATAAATCACCCGTTGATGTAGAGCTGTCATACTACGGTCGCATTCAAGAAATATGGGAGCTTGATTATTGTAGATTCACGGTTGCTCTTTTCCGGTGTAAATGGGTTGATAATATCAGGCGTAACGTCAAATATGATGACTTTACTCTTGTAGATCTTAGCCACCTAAATGACAGTGCGGAACCATTCATCCTTGCATCTCAAGCTAAGCAAGTGTTTTACGTAACTGACCCAGCAGATATGAAATGGTCTATTGTGTTTGCCGGCAAAAGAAGAATCCTAGGCATTGGAGATGTCGAGGATGAGGAAGAATATGATGCGTTTGATGACTCGGCACCTTTCACTGTTCCTAGACCTGTTGTACCAAATGACATAGACGACCAAACCAATTATGTGCGATTAGACCACAACGAAGGAATATTAGAATGAGGTACTATTTTTCAGCATTTTTGCAAATTTAGGCATTGAAAGTATTATCAAATGAAAAGTTAGGTGAAAATGAATTAATTATCTGTCATAAGTATTATTAAATGACAGGTTAGGTGAAAATGAATTAAAGTGTTAATTTACTTGCCCATTTTTCACATTTTCTTTTAATTAAATGAAGTAATTTTTAAAACATTTGAAATATGGAATAAAAACGACCTACACTTGTCTATTTTCTATGTTGATTTGTATTATAATTAAGCAATTTATATTTGATTTTATAAATTTACCTTACAAATGTATTTATATTACAGCTAATAACGTGTTATGTTTGTTATGGTAGGTGATTACATCTCATGGCGGACGATCAGGACCGTATTTATGTCGAGGATGTAGAGGATGATGATGATGATTTCTCTGAGGATGAGGATGGTGATGAGCTGTATGATGTGAACAAGGAGCCTGATTTGGGTGAGACAGAAGATCAGGCTCAGGATGAGTTCGAGCGTAGGTTGGATGAATTTGAAATTTCGGCTGAACTAGCGCCTCCTATTGAAAATGCAGTTGCTGAGACGGTTGGTGAGAACGCTACTTCCCACAATCTAAGCCAAGGAAAAAGTGGAGGAGGTGTGAGGGCACCGGCTAAGAAAAAGGTGAGGGGTCCGACGACAAGTTTCAAGAAACCCGTCGGTCCAATGGTCCTGGAGTACGACAAGGCGGGCCAACCTGTAGGAAAATTCCGTCGTCCATATGCTATTCACGTTGGTCTTTGTGCGCGTAAAATCCCAATTACACTTCGTATGCGGGAAGTACCTCCAGGCTTGATTGACACCTTTTGGAATGATACAAGGGTAAGTGTTTTATTTGCATATTTACACAATTATAAAAACCTTTACTTTAATGTTATGTAAAAGGGGAAACTAATAATCGACTTTGTTTGTGCTTGCAGAGTTTGTTTAATATTCCTAATGATCCCGCCAAGCGAAGGGTGTTTGAATCTTTGCTAGCCGAAAGATTCAGAGGCTTCAAGACCGTATTAGTCCGTGGTTGGATCACAAAGACTGTTGTGAACAAACCAAAGAAGAAGAAAGGCAATGATGCTGAAGTCATCAATGAAGAGCTACTCCCATGGCAAAAATGGCCAAACATATCGAAGGATGATTGGGAAGCTTTTGTTATTCAACAAAGTACAAAGGAAGCAATTGTAAGTTTAAGTAAATTTGATTACAATTGTATAATATATTAACTTTTTTGAAGTAATGATACTAACAATTCTAATTACGTAGGAACCGAGGGAGCAAAATTCCAAAAATGCAAAGATGAAGCAATACACCCAATGTATGGGGTGTAAGACATTTGGTGAATGTAGGGAAAGGTGGGTCAACAAAGGAGTATACCCCACTTCGCTACTAAAGTCCTCCGAAGGATCCTCTGCTTCCACGATCACTACGCTGGTGAGTCGTGCCGGTGATTTCTTCTGTTCACTGCATGCGCGTGACAAGAAGACCGGAAAATGGGCCATCAAGGCTCCGGAAACCAAAGAAATGGCAGATAAGCTCGTAAGCAACTATGAACTTGTGAACTTGTGAACTCTATGAATCTTTTTCATAAATATCATTTATGGATGCTATGAATCTTATTTACCCACAAACAAAAAACTATACTTATGATGCCTTTCTTTTTTCTTTTGCTACAGATTGAACACACTAAAGAACTGGTTGAAGGCAAGCTCGTCCCAAGTGTAGAAAAAGACCCTTTCACCTTGGCTTTAGGAAAGCCCTACCATCCAGGACGGGTAGTAGGTGCAGGAGGGTCATTGCTAGGATGGGAAAAAGTGATGGGTCTAGAGTATACCAAATCAGGAAGATCCCGAGCAAGTGTTAACTCACCTCATGACTTGGTTTCCACGATGGCATCGATTAAGGAACAAGTCCGCAATGAGCTCATAGGTGAATTTAACGCTTGGGCGAAGCAAATGAACTTACCGAGCTTGCCTTTCCCCTCGAATACACCTGTCGACTCATGTAGTCACCCAAAAGGAAAAGGGGAAGATGTTATACATGGAAACGATGATATACATGAGGTAGTTTCAAAACTATTAGTTTTGGCATATTGAGTTAGTGGTATCTAAGGTGGCATTAATTTATTTCTTGTTGCAAGGTGGTACGCCTACACATGCGGACTCCAGAAAGCTCGATAATCCAACACATCATCATTTTCCAGATTTATAGGTGATTTTGTTTTGTTCTATCTTAGTGAATATGGGCACATTATCAATTGTGTAGGAAAACGACCCCTTATGATATGTTTGGCTCTAATAACTGATCTTTCAAATTGGTGTAGGAAGACACCCGTTGTGCACTTCTACACCCGGACGAATCTGGAGCTTTGCTTGTGGTTGCATATGGTAGTGCACAACCGGCCGAACAAGGTACGGTCCATTTACGACCGCTTAGGCCACAACACTACTCGGTTGGGATCAATTCTGTTATTACCGGGTTCGAGGACATCCTAATACCGGTGCCCGTAGAGGAGGATGAGTTTACTACACTTTAGGCGACAAAAGGTACTTTTGTTCAGTGGCCATGTACTTGGGTAAGGTTGATGAACCAGGTAATTAAGATTTTGGGCTCGCTCTTTACTTTATGCCCGGTTGTCTTCAAAAGAGTTAGATGGATTTGTCTTTTCTAACTAATTGCGTGATTTATTGTATTAGATTTCGCAAAAAAGACAAACTTCAAAGAGGAGGGTGGAACAACCTATAAGCATTGATCAATCGGTGGCAAAAAAGAGGAGTGAACAAGGGTCGGACAGTGAAAAAGGGTCGAAGAAGAACTCTTCGAGAGGTTCAAAGCTACTCCACTTGTTGATGACACGGTCCTTCAAACGCTGTCTAAAGATTTAACTTTTCTACACAACCATGTTAGTATGTTGCCTAGTGACACTCCCATTCAAGTGCCACTACCTAAGGCAATGTTCCACTTTGATGAGGATGCAGTGGCATGGCTTAACAAAGAAGATGTGAAGGAATTTCTAAGTGGTTCAATGCTTAACATTTCCCTCGTTCAAACATTCATGAGGTAATTTAATGCCGCTTATATCATGTTATTCAGATTAGTGGTGATTGTCATTTAATTTTCAATTAATATTTTGTTATCATGCATGCAGAGCTCTACGGGAGCACTTACTTGAGATTGATTCTCCGTGTCAAGTAGGGTAGTTATGCCCCGAGCAAATCTCCACTACTAGAATCTTAGGCGACTACCCTAACGTGTCGTACTATGTTGAACGGGGTATCAAGGAATCATTGCGTGCGGGTGACGAGTTCATATTCGCCCCATGTTTTGAGGAGTACGTTTGACCATTATGTCAAATTTATTTGTTTCCCCTAATTATATGTTGTACATGGCTAATTACTGATTTGTTTGTGTATTGTGAATTTATGTAGTGCACATTGGACCATGCTGGTGATTTGTGTTCCCAGTAACACCATCTTCCTTTTTGATTCAGCTCGATTGCCTCATCTGAAAAAGCTCCTCGTGAAGTCTATACTGCGAAAGTAAATATAGCTATCTAGTGTTGATTATCCTTACTTAACTCATTTATTATATTAGTCATACTAATCAAGTTTTAACTTACTTTTCTATAGTGTTATGAAGAAGATCAATTGTCGAGCTCCTCAAGGTCCCACATGGAAATCACCAATGGTAATACTACATGATTTTGTGATTTTCATAATAAACAATGCGTAAGATGTTGCTAATTTTTTATGCATGTTTGATTCATTTACTGTGTTCCTATGCTAGTGCGCACAACAAGATAACGGAGTTGATTGCGGACTATACGTGATGAGATTCATGTTGGACATACTGAGTCATTCTACAGACGCACAACAGCTTGATGAGGTATGCGTCTTAAAACCCTTGATAAGAGAAAACCCTTGAATTGCGTCTTAAAACCCTTGAATTGTTCTTTTAATGTGATTTCAAACTCTAGCTTCCTCCAACTAGGTATTAATGACTTGTTAAGAGGAAGAGTGGCTAATTTGATTAAAAATATAGAAAATAGGCATACAAGTAGTGATATAGGCCTTATTCGGACCAATTAGGTTCAAATTGCGTCCTAAAATAATTCAAACGCTCTTTTAATGTGATTTCAAGCCTTAGCTGCATCTAACTAGGTAATAATGACATGTTAAAAGAAATAATGAGTTGATTTGATAAGAAGTGTAGAAAATAGGCATACAAGTAGTGATATAGGCCTTATTCGGGCCATTTAGGTTGAAATTGCGTCCTAAAATCATTCAATTGCTCTTTTAATATGATTTCAAGCCTTAGCTGCCTCTCACTAGATAATAATGACATGTTAAAAGAAAGAATGAGTTGATTTGATAAGAAGTGTAGAAAATAGGCATACAAGTAGTGATATAGGCCTTATTCAGGCCATTTAGGTTGAAACTGCGTCCAAAAATCATTCAAATGCTCTTTTAATGTGATTTCAAGCCATATCTGCCTCTCACTAGGTAATAATGACATGTTAAAAGAAATAAAGATTTGATTTTTTAAGAAGTGTAGAAAATAGGCATACAAGTAGTGATATAGGCCTTATTCGGGCAATTTAGGTTGAAATTGCGTCCTAAAATCGTTCAATTCCTCGTTTAATATGATTTCAAGCCTTAGTTGCCTCTAAATAGGTATTATTGACATGTTAAGAGGAAGAATGAGCTAATTTGATAAGAAGTGTAGAAAATAGGAATACAAGTAGTGATATAAGCCTTATTCAGACAATTTAGGTTGAAATTGCGTCCTAAAATTATTCAATTGCTCTTTTAATGTGATTTCTAGCCTTAGCTGCCTCTCAGTAGGTAATAATGACATGTTAAAAGAAATAATGAGTTGATTTGATAAGAAGTGTAGAATATAGGCATACAAGTAGTGATATAGGCCTTATATAGGTTGAAATTGCGTTCTAAAATCATTCAATTGCTCTTTTAATGTGTTTTCAAGCCTTAGCTTCCTCTAACTAGGTATTAATTACATTTTAAGAGGAATAATGAGCAAATTTGATTAAAAATGTAGATAATAGGCATACAAGTAGTGAAATAGGCCTTATTCGGGCCATTTAGGTTGAAATTGCGTCCTAAATCATTCAAATGCTCTTTTAATGTGATTTCAAGCCTTAGCTGCCTCTTACTAGGTATTAATTACATGTTAAGAGGAAGAATGAGCTAATTTGATTAAAAATGTACAAAATAGGCATATAAGTAGTGTTATAGGCCTTATTCGGGCCATTTAGGTTGAAATTGCGTCCTAAAATTATTCATTTGCTCTTTTAATGTGATTTCAAGTTTTAGCTGCCTCTAATTAGGTAATAATGACATGTTAAAAGGAAGAATGATCTAATTTGATAAACAATGTAGAAAATAGGCATACAAGTAGTGATATTGGCCTTATTCGGGCCATTTAGGTTGAAATTGCGTCCTAAAATCATTCAAATGCTCTTTTAATGTGATTTCAAGCCATATCTGCCTCTCACTAGGTAATAATGACATGTTAAAAGAAATAAAGAGTTGATTTTTTAAGAAGTGTAGAAAATAGGCATACAAATAGTGATATAGGCCTTATTTGGGCCATTTAGGTTAAAATTGCGTCCTAAAATCGTTCAATTCCTCGTTTAATATGATTTCAAGCCTTAGCTGCCTCTAAATAGGTATTATTGACATGTTAAGAGGAAGAATGAGCTAATTTGATAAGAAGTGTAGAAAATAGGAATACAAGTACTGATATAGGCCTTATTCAGACAATTTAGGTTGAAATTGCGTCCTAAAATTAAAAATTGCTCTTTTAATGTGATTTCTAGCCTTAGCTGCCTCTCACTAGGTAATAATGACATGTTAAAAGAAAGAATGAGTTGATTTGATAAGAAGTGTAGATAATAGGCATACAAGTAGTGATATAGCCTTTTTTAGGTTGAAATTGCGTTCTAAAATCATTCAATTGCTCTTTTAATGTGTTTTCAAGCCTTAGCTTCCTCTAACTAGGTATTAATTACATGTTAAGAAGAATAATGAGCTAATTTGATTAAAAATGTAGATAATAGGCATACAAGTAGTGATATAGGCCTTATTCGGGCCATTTAGGTTGAAATTGCGTCCTAAAATCATTCAAATGCTCTTTTAATGTGATTTCAAGCCTTAGCTGCCTCTTACTAGGTATTAATTACATGTTAAGAGGAAGAATGAGCTAATTTGATTAAAAATGTACAAAATAGGCATATAAGTAGTGATATAGGCCTTATTCGGGCCATTTAGGTTGAAATTGCGTCCTAAAATCATTCAATTGCTCTTTTAATGTGATTTCAAGCCATATTTGCCTCTAAATATGTAATAATGAAATGGTAAAAGAAATAATGAGTTGCTTTTTTAAGAAGTGTAGAAAATAGGCATACAAGTGGTGATATAGGCCTTATTCGGGCCATTTAGGTTGAAATTGCGTCCTAAAATCATTCAATTGTTCTTTTAATGTGATTTCATGCCTTATCTGCCTCTAACTAGGTATTAATGACATGTTAAAAGGAAGAATGAGCTAATTTGATAAGAAGTGTAGAAAATAGGCATACGAGTAGTGATATAGGCCTTATTCGGGCCATTTTGATTGAAATTGCGTCCTAAAATAATTCAAATGCTCTTTTAATGTGATTTCCATTCTTAGCTGCCTCTAATTAGGTAATAATGACATGTTAGAAGAAAGAATGAGCTAATTTGATAAACAATGTAGAAAATAGTCATACAAGTAGTGATATAGGCCTTATTCGGGCCATTTTGGTTGAAATTGCGTCCTAAAATCATTCAAATGCTCTTTTCAAGTGATTTCAAGCCTTATCTGCCTCTAAATAGGTGTTAATGACATGTTAAGAGGATGAATGAGCTAATTTGATAAGAAGTGTAGAAAATAGGCATACAAGTAGTGATATAGGCGTTATTCGGGCCATTTAGGTTGAAATTGCGTCCTAAAATCATTCAATTGCTCTTTTAATGTGATTTCAAGCCATATTTGCCTCTAAATATGTAATAATGACATGGTAAAAGAAATAATGAGTTGCTTTTTTAAGAAGTGTAGAAAATAGGCATACAAGTGGTGATATAGGCCTTATTCGGGCCATTTAGGTTGAAATTGCGTCCTAAAATCATTCAATTGTTCTTTTAATGTGATTTCATGCCTTAGCTGCCTCTAACTAGGTATTAATGACATGTTAAAAGGAAGAATGAGCTAATTTGATAAGAAGTGTAGAAAATAGGCATACAAGTGGTGATATAGGCCTTATTCGGGCCATTTAGGTTGAAATTGCGTCCTAAAATCATTCAATTGCTCTTTTAATGTGATTTCAGGCCTTAGCTGCCTCTAACTAGGTATTAATGACATTTTAAGAGGAAGAATGAGCTAATTTGATAAGAAGTGTAGAAAAAATAGGCATACAAGTAGTGATATAGGCCTTATTCGGGCCATTTAGGTTGAAATTGCGTCCTAAAATCATTCAAATGTTCTTTTAATGTGATTTCAAGCCATATCTGCCTCTCACTAGGTAATAATGACATGTTAAAAGAAAGGATGAGTTGATTTTTTAAGAAGTGTAGAAAATAGGCATACAAGTAGTGATATAGGCCTTATTCGGGCCATTTTGGTTTAAATTGCGTCCTAAAATCATTCAATTGCTCTTTTAATGTGATTTCAAGCCTTAGCTGCCTCTCACTAGGTAATAATGACATGTTAAAAGAAAGGATGAGTTGATTTTGTAAGAAGTGTAGAAAATAGGCATACAAGTAGTTATATAGGCCTTATTCGGGCCATTTAGGTTGAAATTGCGTCCTAAAATCATTCAATTGCTCTTTTAATGTGATTTCAAGCCTTAGCTGCCTCTATCTAGGTATTAATGACATGTTAAGAGGAATAATGAGCTAATTGATAAGAAGTGTAGAAAATAGGAATACAAGTAGTGATATAGGCCTTATTTAGGCCATTTAGGTTGAAATTGCGTCCTAAAATTATTCAATTGCTCTTTTAATGTGATTTCTGAACTTATCTGCCTCTCACTAGGTAATAATGACATTTTAAAATAAAGAATGAGCTAATTTGATAAAATGTGTAGAAAATAGGCATACAAGTAGTGATATAGGCCTTATTCGGGCCATTTAGGTTGAAATTGCGTCCTAAAATCATTGAATTGCTCTTTTAATGTGATTGCTTTAGCTGCCTCTCACTAGGTAATAATTACATGTTAAAAGAAAGAATGAGTTGATTTGATAAGAAGTGTAGAAAATAGGCATACGAGTAGTGATATAGGCCTTATTCGGGCCATTTTGGTTGAAATTGCGTCCTAAAATCATTCAAATGCTCTTTTAATGTTATTTCCATTCTTAGATGCCTCTAATTAGGTAATAATGACATGTTAGAAGAAAGAATGAGCTAATTTGATAAACAATGTAGAAAATAGGCATACAAGTAGTGATATAGGCCTTATTCGGGCCATTTAGGTTTAAATTGCGTCCTAAAATCATTCAATTGCTATTTTTATGTGATTTCAAGCCTTAGCTGCCTCTCACTAGGTAATAATGACATGTTAAAAGAAATAATGAGTTGATTTGATAAGAAGTGTAGAAAATAGGCAGAGTGGTAGTCGTATTAGTCTTATTTAGGCCATTTTGATTCAAATTGTGTCTAAAAACTCTTGAATTGTTCTTTTAATGTGGTTTCAAGCCTTAGCTGACTATAAATAAGTAATATTGATATGTTACAAGAAAGAATGAGTTGTTTTTCTAAGAAATGTAGAAAATAGGTGAAGTAGTAGTCATATAGGCCTATGTATTAATTTTTTGCCTAACTTAAATTGTAAATGTATTTTTACATACATAACCTCAGTAATCAATTCTAACTAATATCATTTTTGTTTAACCAAGTTTAGAAAGGTATAGAAAGGAGGTCCATTGACGAGCAAAGAGCTGAATGAATTTCGAGACATGTTAGCGTCTTTCATCACATATAATTTAATTTGAACTTGTTAACTAATACATTAATTATTAGTATTGTTTGTAAATATAACACCTTTTAATTAATGAGTTGTAAAAGCTATATGACACTTCATTGTATCGCATTTAGGATTATTAATTAATATTTATGTATTGTTGTTA
This sequence comes from Chenopodium quinoa, assembly GCF_001683475.1. NCBI lineage: Eukaryota > Viridiplantae > Streptophyta > Magnoliopsida > Caryophyllales > Amaranthaceae > Chenopodium > Chenopodium quinoa. Next base: position 38,203 of record NW_018742788.1, read on the forward strand.
TTATTTCAATGTAAAAATTATTATATTATTAGTATTTTTAATAATATAATAATAATAATAATAATAATAATAATAATAATATATATTGATGGCAAAATTAATACAGGATGTGCAGGTTTTTAATTATTATTAGGAAATTTTGAAAATAACCACCCAAAAAAGAGTCACTTTTAAATTTAACCACCCAAAAAAAAAAAAATATAACCACCCATTAAATTAAATTTTCACACAGATGACCACCCATTTTGAAAATTCGGTGGAAATTTAAGACATTGGGCCCACCATAACTTATTTCCCTCCTTTTTTTTCGTTCTATTTCGACTTCCCTCACAGTTGAACTTCCAGAAGTTATTGTCAGTTGCTTCTTGGTTGAATTTCTCAGAAAAATCTCAAAAAAAATTGTTTAATCTGTTTTGCGCTCTCTATGTATTCATAATTTATCAAAAATTGGGGAATTTAAAACCCTAATTAGTGGTGGAAACCCTAAATTTCTCTCTGAAACAAAGGACTTGCTCGTGGGTGATTGCGCGCCATCTGTTTGGGTGTTTGCTAGAGACCAGTAGCGTGGGGCAGGAACCTGACAATTGCAGTGTACAATGGCGACGTCAGAGGTAATGTATTTTGTTCCTTGTCTTTAATTGTGAAAGTTGTTGGTTGTTGATGGTATAATTGCAAATATGTGCAAAGTTAGGGTTCATTATGTAGTTCATTGAATTAATTAAAGTAGGTCAATTATTGTTGAATACTTTATGTATGTTGGTAGGACAGTGATACAGGGATATGTTTTTTTACAATATGCCCAATACATTGCTTTTTTTTAATGCTGGTTTGTTTAGTGGTAGTTGAATTGTTTAATGATGTTTTGAGGACAATTAGTTTTGGGATTAGTTTATTGCTGCTATGTTGAACACATTGCATTATGTATGTTTACTTCTAATATGGGGATTAGTGAGGCATTTGGTGTTGTGTACATGTATTGATAGTGGCTTATGATATGCACAGATTGATGTTGAAAATGAATTTGTGGATGTTAAGGTTAGATTAGGGGTGGGTTTGTGAATAAAAAAATAAAGGGAAAGACTTTGTGTGGGTATGATGGTGGCTCTGAATATTGGAGGTACAAGTGCAGACTGAGTGAGATGTCAGTCAACTTGTTAGGGAATCTTGCATTTGGGGCTTTGTAAAGTTAGATTTGCATGTGCCTAGCATGTGGAACATTTGGTATAAAAAAAAAGGGGAAGAGTTGGTCAACTAGTAAACAAGAAATAGTTACTGATGATGATGTGAGGGGGTTTTTGGAGACAAAGACCAAGGATGGGTTTGTTGTAGTATATTGTACTACCCAAGACAGTCAAAGTAAAGCAGTGAAGCCCAGTAAACTTAGGAGAAGCCCAAGGTTTAAGCAGCAATTGGGAAATAAAGAGAATGATGGGAAACAAAACCAAAAAAAAGGGGCTAGGGTTGGAAAGCAAAGTGAAAAAACAACAAGAAAGCAATTGTTTTCAGAGAGTGTGAAAGGGAAGAAGAAGCAAGGTGAAGAAGAAGGCACATCTGGGGGAAGTAGGGTGAAGGGAAAGGGAAAGGGTAAAACACAGGGGAAAAGGAAAGGGAAAAGGAAAGGGAAAAAAAAGAGAGAGGTTGACAGTGAGTTGTTTGATTCAGAAACTGGATCTGGTTCTTCAAGCTCTGACTGCCCTGATACTAACATAGAGTGGGAAGCAGGGGAAGATGAGGAGACTGATATTGGAGATGGTCTTAACAGCACAATTAACAACATCATTGATGAGGTGAATGCAAGTCTCCAAATTGAGCAACAAAGGGTTGAATATGAAGTGCTGAACAATGATGATCTGCTTGAAAGTGAACTATTGAGCAAAGAAGTTGTTGTGCAGGGAGAGTTCACTTCTAACAGTGAGGAGTTGGATAGCCCTAAAGGGTCTGATGATGAGCAGGATGATTGTCCATGGTTTCATGCATCAACAGACTTCAAGAAGGTCATTCAATTTGTGAAAGGACAGAAGTTTCTTAATAACAAAGTGCTCAGGAAAGCTTTGAAGCAGCATGCCATTGAGAACGGGTATGAATACTGGTATTTGCACAATGACAGCAGCAAAATAACAACACAATGTAGAAGAAGATGTAAATGCAAATGGAATAAAAAAAGAACTAGGCTGCCTATGTGCACATGTGTTGGGGGGAGTAAATGCCATTTTAAGGTTGTGGCTAGGAGGTCTGTGAACCAGGATTTTTGGCAGATTAAGAGTCTACATTTGAAGCACAAGTGTGTAAGGGTTAGAAGCAATTTGAATTTGTCTACTGAATTTTTAGCTGAGAGGTACATTAAGGAGTGGAGAAGTGACCCTGGGTGGAAGCTTAAAAGTTTCAGGAGGAGAGTGTTAGGTGATTTAGGTATTGAAATTAAATATTGTAAAGCTTGGATGTCAAGAGCAAGAGCTAAGCTTATGATATATGGTTCTGCAGCAGAACAATATGCAAGAGTGTGGGACTATGGGAGGTACTGAGTGCAATGTGGTAGTTGATGGATTGGAGCAGATTGAACCACCTCTGTTCTTGAGAATGTTCATACGCCTTGCACCACTTAGGAAAGGATTCATGTCTAGTTGCAGACCAATTATTGGGGTTGATGGCTGCCATCTGAAAGGTCCCTATCCTGGTCAGATTTTGGTTGCAGTTGGTAAGGATGGCAATAACAATATTTACCCCATTGCTTGGGCAACAGCTGAAATTAAAAATACAGAAACTTGGGTGTGGTTTCTTGAGAGCTTGATGAAAGCACTGAGAGATGAAGATCAAGGTCTGGGCTATACCTTTATATCTGATAGGCAAAAGGTAAACATAAATACAAATCTAATATGAATGCTTTGTTTATTTTTCATGGCAATTGCCTTATTTGATGTATGCTGTGTGAACAGGGACTGGTAGAAGCTTTGCACCAAGTGGTTCCTTATGCAGACACTAGGTTTTGTGTCAGACATATTTGGGCAAACTTCAAGTTTCAATTTAGTGGCTCAACTTTCAAGGAACTCTTCTGGTCTAAAGCAAGGGCTACAGTACAACACTGGTATGCAAAAATACCAAGATATAATTGTATTTCATATTTGTTTGTGACTGGTTGGCATTCTGATTTTTGTGTGTAAATGTGTGTATGGTTTGTCTTGCATTTGTAGTTTGACTTTGAGGTTGCAATGGAGTCAATTAGGTTCTTGTCTAAAGAAGCATTTGAATACCTTTCTGACATTCCAGCCAAACATTGGTCTAGACATGCCTTTAGCACATCCTAAGTCAAACATGTTGCTCAACAACATTTGTGAAACTTTCAATGCTGTAATGAAAGAAGCTAGGGACAAGCCTATTTTGACTCAAATGGAGTGGCTTAGGAGGTATGTCATGAAAAGAAACAATGACAAATGGGATGCTTATCAGAAAATGGAAGGGAAGGTTGTTCCTTATGTGAAGAAGCTTTTTCAGAAGATAGAACCAGCTGCAAGGCATTGCATTGTGCAACTGTCTAGGGGTGACAGTTATGAGGTAGAACTCAATTCTGATCTAGTCACAGTGGACTTGAGTTGGGCAACATGCACCTGCTTTCATTGGGATCTAACTGGTATCCCCTGTGTCCATGCATATACATGCATCATGAACAAAAGGGCTGATCCAGAAGATTATGTTGATAGTGCTTATCTTGTGTCAACATATATGTTGGCATATAGGCTGGAGATTGCAGCAATGCTTGGTCCACACCATTGGCAAAAGGTGAAGCTTAGGCAACCTCTACCACCAGCCATCAAAATACAGCCAGGTAGGCCTAAATCAAAGAAGAGGAAGTTGGAAAAGGGAGAAATTGGGGGGCAAAAGCAAGAGGGGCAGCAGCCACTCAAAAGGATGGCCACTTTTAAGAATTGTGGCCAGCTAGGCCACTATGCTAAGACCTGCAAAAACCCTCATGTGACACCAGTTGTAGTGTCCTCCCCAAAGAAAGAAGGTGGCAGACCCCATTTGGACACTGACTGGGTCAAAGATCAGAGAAAGAGGAGAGCAGAAAGAGCTTTGAAAAAGATAATAAGTAAGATTTTAGATTTTTGTATTTTTGGTTTTTGCAGTCTAGCTTTAATTGCTAACTCTGTAATGTGGTTTACAGAGTGCAGTTGGTGGTACACCTGGTCTTAATAGCATAGGGAGCAAGAAGTTCCCTTAAGAAGAGCAGCAGAGGAAGCAGCAACAACAACATGACAGTCAGCAGAGCCAAGCTGCATCCACAACAGCTGCCACAAGCTATGCACCTCCTCCAACATCATCCACATCAGCTGCAGCCAACCTCCCAAGTCAAATGCCACCAAGAAGCAAGCTAAAAGTCATTATACCTAAGAAGTAGTATAATGTACTTAGACTTAGGAAGTACATGAATCACCTCCCATTTTGTATGTTAGAAGGGGGAGATAGTTAGTTGGATGTTTTTGAACTTGTTAATGAATATGTGATATGCTTTTGGATGCTACAATGCTTATGGCTGTAATGTGTTGGGTTGAACACAAATTTTTTTTGTGAGACATGTTCATTGACAGTAATAACATGTTCATTGACAGTAATCACTTTGCACATAACAGTAATAACTTCTTCATTTCATTCCATATTAAAACATATTCATTCAAAGCTTGTTCATTACATTCCATAATATAACATATGAATAGCATTACAATCATCCCAGCTTGCACCTCCCCATTAAACCAGTTTATTCAATACAACATAGCCTAAAACTGAAAAAACAGAAAACATAACAACTACAACAAGTTTGAGGTTGCTGTCAGGATTGGCATTGTTGCTGATCATCTTCTTCTTGTCACACTTAGGGCCTTGCATTTCAGTTTCAAAGTGTCCACCTCATTCAACAAACATCTTCTCTGCCAGTCAAGTCATCAACCTCTCTCTTCAGTGAGTTCACTTCAGCCTTGATCAGCCTTTTGTCAAGAAGAAGTTGGTTGATCACCTCTTTCTGCCAATCTGTTCCATCTTCAGTGTCAACCCATTCAAAACACTTGCACCCCCTTGTCTCAGTAACAAGGTCATAGAATTTGCATGCCCTGAATTTCCTCCCTGGGTTCTCCCGAGTCCAAGATGTCAGCTTTGCAAAAGGCAGCCCACAATTCCATTTCTTCTGGTTTGGGGGAGATGAGCTATTCCAAGACATTTTACAACCTGCAAATACCAAAATAAGTGTCATTTACCAAACACTTTCATTACACAATGTGTTTTAGAGTTTATACTCAACCACACATACTCATTGTAGGGGTTGACCTCCATAATGAGGATAACCAGGGGGTGGCCATGTCCCATTTTGCTTCATCTTGTGCTCTAATATACAGTCATCCAAGAAACCAGGGTCATCTGTGCTCCCAACATGTATGGTATACATGTCCTTATTAGGTAACCTCCTAATCATCTTGAACACATCACCATCATCTTCTAAAGTCCAATACTTCCCTTTATATATATATTGAAATGTGGGATGCAGGAGGTCAATTGATCCTTCTACTGGATCTTCCATTTCACGAATTTGATCCTCAATTGCTATTGCTGTGTCCAACAAATTATGTTTGCCTACTTCATATTCAATGTCTATAGCAACACTCAAGTACTTAAACATGAATAACTCCTTATTCTCCTCCATTACTGCATCAAGATTTCCAACAACAACAAATCAATGACAATCATGCATCCAACAAAACCCCAATTACCTAATCACCCTAATTTCCCCCAATTGTACAAACAAGGTTAATTATACAATTGAAACCAAATAATTCGTGCTAAAAAAACAAACCCTAACTAACAATTCCGCCAATTTTCCCCAAATTAATTGCAATAAGAACCCTAATTTTAAAAATTCAGAAACCATACCTGCTACGATTACAACTGCTGTATGTATGGGGGATTCGTCTACAACTAGGGCATTTGATTTCGCTGCAAATTTTGAAGAAATTGAAGGAGATTTGTGGGTTTAATTTTGGGGAAGTGTTTACTCTGAAAAAATCGTGGACAATTTCAATTACAAAAGGGAAAAGTAGCCGTTATTAGCCGTTGGGTGGGCCCAATGTCTTAAATTTCCACCAGATTTTCAAAATGGGTGGTCATCTGTGTGAAAATTTAATTTAATGGGTGGTTATTTTGAAATTTTTTTTTTTGGGTGATAAATTTAAAAGTGACTCTTTTTTGGGTAGTTATTTTCAAAATTTCCTTATTATTATTTGTTAAAATAATTATTTATTAAAAATTTTTATAAGAAAAAAATAGAGGTTTTTGGCACCGGTTTTTACAAAGAACCGGTGCCCAAAAAAAATTTTAATTATGGCGCGTGAACTTTTTGCCACCGGTTCAATGTGAAAACCGGTGCTAAATCCCTTGTTATTGCCACCGGTTCACTTGAAAACCGGTGCGAAAAGTTGTTTTGGACACCGGTTTCGAACCGGTGCGAAAACTTTGAGGATTTAGCACCCCCCAAATAAAAGACCGGTTCAAAACCGGTGGGGAATGTATGGTTGGAACCGTTGGGGATTGGGGTTTTTCGCCTAGTGTCACTCTTTGTTTCGGTGTTCGCTGTCCGGTATTTTACCGGTGGTGAACGTTTCTAAGGTCGGTTTTTCTCGTTTTCTCTTTTCCGTGATACCTGATGAGTTATCCGACGAGGGTTTGTCAGATTTTATGGTAATCCGGCGGGGTTGATTCATGGTTTTATTGGTGTTTAACTGTGAGAACAGTTGCAATAAATCCTCCATTTTTGGGATAATGAGTTGTTTTGTCGGTTTTCTGGTAGATGATGAAGCCAAACAAGTTTCCGGTCGCCGAAAAAACGAACCTAGCTCTGATACCAAGTTATAAAGAATAGACAGAATTTTTGGGGGTTTTTAATTTTCTGTATTGTGTATACAATCAACTGATTTACAGGTAAATTAATACACTAACACTTGCCATATTAGCTCCTAAAATCATTCCTGGAAATATGGACTGATTTGATACAATAATCTAAACATAGCAAGTGAATAAACATAATTACAGACAAGATTTTCTACACAATATTCTAACATTTTGTTTGTATCAAGGTGCTGAGGGATATGGTCCAGCCTGCGCATATCATGGCAACTACTGAAAGAAAGTCCAATGGGACCATACCGAGAGCTCTAATTCTTAGTTCTTGTTGTAATAACCTTTGTCAAAAAAAAAAAAAAAAAAAAAAAAACAGAAACATGGAATAAAATTGAAGGGAATGGTTCCATAAAAAACAAAACTTTCAAGTTGCTTAATTTGTAGAGTGACAAACAGATTCTTCTCCGGGACAACAGCCACCATCAGCACAACAGCCACCTCCATGTTGCGGAGACAACATCAGAGAGAGAAGCCACATCTTTGAAAGCCTGGTGAAAGGCACCGGCATTTCAGGTTTTCGTTTCTTTAGATTTCTTGATTGGTTTGGTCTGCATTCTTCTTGTTTCCTCACAAACAAAGCAATGAAAAAAGACTTCTTTGTCCTTAACAGGAGCCATCCGAAGCACGTGTTCAGCTGCCATACAAGATAAAGGCATTAATCAAACATAAGCCTTGAGGCAATTTATCAAGTTACTTAATGACAAGATCCAATGGGGAAGTGCTTCACAGTAAAACCTCACATATAGACAGATATGTATCATCATGAGGCAAAAATGAATGGGTATTAGAAGCGAATATTACTACTAGCACATGAACTATTCCTACTCCTATACAAAACATCGCCACATAATGATATAGATGGTTCCGCAGCATATGATAGGACATGCTACAGTGCTACCCTTCTAGCAGTGAGCTACTCCAGCACTGCCACAGTTCTGAGCAGAAAATGAACCAAGTGAAGATTACTTATTGTTTATATATGAAAAGGTACCTCCAATATTCCCTAACGAGATATATGAAAAAGTATCTCCAATATTCTTTAACAGGATATCCATCTTCATTTTCTAAGTTAAAGTTGATAAATTAAGACCATAATTATACACTGACATGTAAACATAATCATTTGGATCTTGTTATATGCATTTCAATGTGTATTTTCAAAAAATCAACATTTCGCACTTCTACCATCCCCAAATAAGCCACAAGTGACTAGATGTCACTTTACAAAATTATGGGTACTGAAGTCTGAAGGCAAATAAATGGGTAATTCTCTGTTTCTCATTGTGAGAAACAAGTTTTGTTTCTCATAGGGTATGTGTCAAGATTTGGGGCTCCCACTCATGACACATACGCGGTCCCCACCAGTGAAAAACATCATATTATATTTCAAAATGCCATTATGAGAAACAAAAGTGTTTCTCATAATGAGAAACTAGGGCTCCCTCCAAATAAATGGGTCTTGGAGATTGGGGGGTCAACTTTTTGAGGGTAGAGCCAGTAGCAGTTAATCCAGACTGCGTCAGGGATTAGAAGCATCGAATATCAAACGATAAAATCTTGGTGCTTATATCTCCCTCCCAACCATTTTATTTGTGCACAAGGAAAAGGAAGTATTTTTTTATTTGGCCCCAAAAGGCACATAGTGCATAACAAATTAACAATACATGTGTGATGAATTGACTACCTTATATTTTGATGATTGACTTACGTAAAACAAATTCCGACTAATGATGCTTAAAGAGTCTTGGTTAAGCAGAAGATTCAGGTTTGAAGTAATATGTTCCGGAGTAGGAACAACAAAGTTTGGAAGATTTGATGATGAATGCAAGCTTTCAAGATGTCCTCACAACTCTATATACTTAGTTACTCAGTGTACGAACTTAAGAAACAAAAGTGTTGGAAGGAATTAAGAAGAAACTCGAAGTTCCTGAAGGAACCTGAAGTTCCTGAAGGAACCTGAAGTTCCTGAAGGAACTTGATGATTGACTCAAAAAGTTTTAAACGAAAATTTGAAAACGGTTTTCAAAACCCTTAATTTAAGGAAGTGATAAAATCAGTTTTGAAAAAGATTTATTTTATAAATAAATAAAATCAAAATAATTCATTAATTTAAATGATAAGTTTTAAATTAATTAATTATTTAGTTATCTTTTTTAATAATAAATAATTATCTTTTTAATAAATCTTTAACTGATTTTTGACTTAGTAAAAATAATTTTTTACTTAAATTAAGGAAGCACGTTGATTTAGGAGTCAAGCTAGGGAAATCATGTTCCTAAATTTCCTCTGCCTACATCCCAACTTCTCAGTCAAAGAGAACGTGGGATTAAGGGGGAAGTGTGAACTTGATGGAAGCTTGGTTTAACTCCTTATAAAAAACAGATCAATGTTAAGTTTTGAAAGTGTGGAAAAACAATTTTAAGTATTCTGAGCGTAGGGTTTCAAAGTGTTTAAACGAGAAGTTCCTTCCATCCTTAGTCTCTTAAGTTCTTTAGGAAATATTTGTAATCATTGTGTAATTGGGATTGGGTTGTGAGAGTTGTAAAGTGTGAGACTTGAGAGAGTTCTTTACACTGTACAAGTGATTCGGAGTAGAATCACAAAGTGTGAGAAACTGTGATTGAGGGATCACAGTTGGGTAACTTGAGTTCCTCACGGAACTTGAGTCTAGGCAACGTATTAGTGATTGTAAATCATTTTTACATAGTGAATTTATTCATTGCCTATCTCAGTGTCTTTTCTCTTAGTAGTAGATTTAATTCCGCAAAATTTACCATAGTCTACATATATTACAATTCACCCCCCCTCTTGTAGTATACATTGTTCTATCAATTGGTATCAGAGCAAGAAACTCGAAAAAGCAGGAAGCCCTGTCGAGTCAAGTTCCTGGAGGAACAATGTCGAAGGACGAGAGACTAGCTGAAGGTTACTCTACACAAAGACCACCACTCTTCAATGGGAAGTACTATGCCTATTGGAAGACAAGGATGGAGATGTTCATACAGTCCGAGAATTATCAAGTCTGGCGAGCTATCGAAGTAGGAGATTACGAGGTAACCAAGACCAATGCAGAAAATGAGGTAATTCCTAAACCTATCTCTGAATATGATAGAAGCGACTTTGAGAAGAAAGAGATTAATGCTACTGCTAAAAATCTCCTAGTTTGGGGTTTAGGGCCAGATGAACACACTCGTGTTATGGGATGTAAAACAGCAAAAGAAATATGGGATTTACTAGAAATAACCCACGAAGGAACTCATGAAGTCAAACGTTCTAAAATTGATATACTGCTTTCTATATATGAACGTTTTGAAATGGGTTCAAAAGAAACTATTCAAGAAATGTTTACTCATTTTAAAAATATTACTAATGAATTAGTTTCTCTTGGTAGAGTTGTTCCAATGGATGAACAGGTACGCAAAATTCTAAGAAGTCTTCCTGAAGATGAACGGTGGAGATCCAAAGTGGCTGCTTTGCAGGAATCAAAGGACTTTACAACTTTTAACCTTGAACAACTTGCAGGTTCCTTGATAACTCATGAGCTTCACCTATCAAACAAAAGTCAAGAAAGCTCAAAGAGCCGAGGAATTGCTTTAAAATTTGCCCAACCAAGTGAAGAGGATTCCGAATCTGGAGAGGAAGAAGCTGCTATGCTAGTCAGGAAGTTAAAAAAGTTGTACCGCAACAAAAGGTTTGGTGACCAAAAGAAAAGGAACTTCAAGAAGATCCAGTATTCCAAGGAAACAGGAGGATGCCACAAATGTGGGAACACAGATCACTTCATCAAGGAATGCCCTCTCTGGGAATCAGAAAAAGGAAAAGGCAAAATGAAGGAACACGGAAAATCTCATACTCCTAACTTTTCAAAATCTGATTACAGGAAAGCCATGATAGCTGCGTGGGGAGACACAAGTTCCGAGGATGAAGAAGAATCCACGGAAGAAGAGACTGCAAACCTGTGTTTGATGGCTAAACACAGTGAGTCTGCTAAAAAGTCAAAGGAGGCCAAAGTGAGGGGGAACAACACATGGTACCTCGATAGTGGTTGTTCGAAGCACATGACTGGAGATAAATCAAAATTCCTCTCACTGAAGGCCTACCATGGAGGGACTGTGACTTTCGGTGACAATAAGAAAGGTGAAATCGTTGCAATTGGAAAGGTAGGAAAGTCAAGTTCCCATGCTATAGATAACGTGTTCCTAGTCGAGGGACTCAAGCACAGTTTGTTAAGCATTCCACAATTTTGTGACAAAGGTAACTCAGTAGGCTTTGATTCTGAAAAAATGTAGCATCATCCACAATGATACAGGGGAGGTTATTTTGGAAGGAACTCGGAAAGGGAACACATACACAGTGGACCTCAATACAGTTCCAAGGAACAATTTAACTTGCCTAAGTGTCATTGAGGATGAGCCCCTTCTATGGCATAAACGTTGTGGACATGCCAGCTTTTCTTCAATTGATAAATTGAGGTCAAAGGACTTGGTAGTAGGACTTCCTTCAACCAAGTTTCTATGTGACAAAATTTGTGATGCTTGTGTGAAAGGAAAACAGGTCAGGTCATCCTTTAAATCCAAGAAAATGGTGAGTTCCACGAAACCTTTAGAGTTAATTCATATGGATTTGTGTGGTCCTATAAGGATTCAAAGTAGAAGTGGAAAGAAGTATGTCTTAGTAATTGTTGATGATTATTCTAGATTCACATGGGTAATTTTTATGTCTAGCAAAGATGAGACTTTTGATGAGTTTATTACATTTTCCAGGAGAATTCAAAAGTCCACCGGTCATCAACTGATACACCTTAGATCCAATCATGGCACTGAATTTGAGAATTTTAAATTTGATGATTTATGTAGGGAACAAGGCTTAAGTCATAATTTCTCAGCTCCAAGAACTCCACAACAAAATGGAGTTGTGGAAAGGAAGAACATAACCTTAGAAGACATGGCTCGAACCATGTTAATAGCAAGCGAGCTTCCAAGGAACTTCTGGGCAGAAGCCGTGAATACAGCCTGTTATATTATAAATCGTGTCATGCTAAGGCCTATATTAAATAAGACACCCTATGAACTTATGAAAGGAAGAAAACCGAATATATCTCATCTGAGAGCATTTGGTTGTAAATAATAATGGTAAAAGGAACATAGGGAAATTCGATGAAAGAAGTGATGAAGCCGTATTTCTTGGATATGCTACTAACAGTAAAGCGTATAGAGTTTACAATAAACGTACTATGTGTGTTGAGGAAAGTGTGCATGTTATATTTGATGAAACTAATCCACTTCCATGTAATCAGAAACATGAGGACTATGACTTTGAAATTGGTCTAGTACATTCTCAAGAACAAGAAGAAGATGCAGTAATTCCAAATAAGCAGCCAACTCGAGTAAATGAAAATCATGAAAATCGAGAGAAGGAACTCGACATACTGACTGAAGTTCCTTCGATAGAACAGCCTCAGAATGAAGAACCTGCCAAGGAACCAATAACACAAGAGGAAATCACTGAAGAAGAAGCAACTGGCTCAGGAAATCAGAATAGTCGAGTTACTATCCAAACCTTCCAGCCCAAACCTTGGAAGCACCAAAAGTCACACCCACTGGACAAAATTATCAGTGACTTATGCAAAGGAACTCAACTAGATCGCAAACGAGGAACTTATGTGCCTTCAATGCTTTTCTATCTACTTTGGAACCTCGCAACCATAAAGAAGCCTTAGAAGACCCTGACTAGATTATAGCCATGCAAGAGGAACTCAATGAATTCGAAAGAAATCAGGTATGGCATCTTGAACCTAAGCCAGTAGATAAAAAGGTCATAGGTTTAAAATGGGTCTTTCGAAACAAACTTGATGAATATGGTACAATTGTAAGAAATAAGGCTAGGTTGGTTGTAAAGGGATATAACCAACAGGAAGGTATTGATTTTGAGGAAACATTTGCTCCTGTTGCTAGACTGAAGCTATTAGAATATTGATTTCATTTGCTACTTTTATGGGTTTTAAGTTGTATCAAATGGAAGTAAAATGTGCATTTTTAAATGGTTTATTAAAGGAACATGTTTACGTTGAACAACCCCCTGGATTTGAAAATTCAAACTTTCCTAACCATGTCTTTAAGCTTGATAAAGCGTTGTATGGATTAAAACAAGCCCCTAGGGCATGGTATGAAAGACTATCAAAGTTCCTTCTTGAAAATGATTTTAAAAGAGGAAAAATTGATAAAACCTTGTTTTTAAAATCTAAAGGAACTCATTTATTAGTTGTACAAATCTACGTTGATGACATTATTTTTGGTGCAACTAACGAATCTTTGTGTAAGTATTTTGCTGATTTGATGAGCAGTGAGTTTCAAATGAGTATGATGGGGGAACTCAATTTCTTTCTCGGTTTGCAAATCAAACAAACTGAAACAGGTATATTTATTCATCAGCAAAAATATGTCAAGGAACTTTTGAAAAAGTATGACCTTGAAACAGCAAAGATTAACCACACACCCATGGGCACTAATGTTAGACTAGACGAAGATCCCTTGGGAACTTGTGTGGATCAAACGAAATATAGAGGTATGATTGGTTCCTTATTATATTTAACTGCAAGTAGACCTGATATTTCTTTTAGTGTTGGTCTTTGTGCTAGGTTCCAATCCAATCCAAAAGAGTCGCATCTAACTGCCGTAAAAAGAATACTGAGATATCTTAAAGGAACGGCTGACTTAAGTTTATTCTACCCACTAAGTGATACATTCGATCTCAAAGGATTTGCTGATGCAGATTATGCCGGAGACTTAGTAAATCGCAAGAGCACGTCAGGTATGGTTCAATTCTTAGGCTCTTGTCTAGTTTCTTGGAGTTCCAAGAAACAAAACACTGTAGCTCTATCCACTGCTGAAGCAGAATATGTAGCTGCTGCTGCATGTTGCTCCCAATTAATATGGATAAAGCAACAGTTGCGTGATTTTGGCATAATTTTAGAATGTGTTCCTATATACTGTGATAATACTAGTGCTATATGCATCTCAAAAGATCCAGTACATCATTCACGTGTAAAGCATATTCATGTTAGGCATCATTTTCTAAAAGACAATGTGGAAAAAGGCTCTATTAAATTAGAATTTGTACAAACTGAATATCAAATTGCTGACATTCTAACAAAGCCTTTGAGTAGAGAAAAATTCGAAAAGATGCGATTGGAACTCGGAATGATAAAGCTGAATTGAGCAGTTCTTCTTGGAACCCCAAGGTATGTCTTAGTGAAACGACTGAGCATTGCTATATATAACCTTGGTGTGAAAAAACATAATCTCGAATCTTGCAATGAAAGAGTGTGTAATTCTAATGAGTGTGTGATCATGTGATTATGTTGATGAAGAAGACAAATTAAGCCATATTATTTTCCAAGTTCCTTTTTGAAAAGCTCTGTACAGGTCAACCAGTATTTTACTTTGAAGTAACTTACTGGAATTTTTTTTCTTTCGTAATTTTTAATTTTCTTTATCTTTAAATTTTTATTTTTATCTTTTTATTAATTTTATCTTATAAATTTCAAAACAACAAAAAGATTTTTTATTTTCTCAATTAGATTTTATCTTATTTTTTATCTTTATCTTTAATTTTTTATTTTATCTTGATCATTGTAAATGAATCACAAAACCCTTCAACTTCCCCCATTAACCCTCAACCGTCACTTCCAACCCCTTCAAAAGTCACATCATCACCCGTCACTTCCCATAAACCCCTCTTCACCTTCAAGTTCCCACCAACCTCCATTAATACACTTCTCCTATTTTCTCAAAATTCACCCAACCATGAAAACCAACATCAATTCCAACCCCTTTGAACGAAGATCCGGACGGAACTCACCATCAAAACTCGTCCCTCCAACTATGATAATCTCTTCCTCCTCTCAAGCTCCAAAACGCAAGGCTACTCAACCCAAGGAAAAACCAGAAAAAACTAAGGCCCGTCGCACCGCAGTACCCTCGAAGAAAGCCCGGCAAACCCGAAACGACAAATTCTTACTTGGCTATGCAATTGATTACTCATGGTGCACGGATTGTAAGTTTTCCGAAATTTTAGAGTTGTTGGATTATCAAAGTTGGATATATTTGTTGGATTTGTGTACAAAGCTTCCAATTTATCCTACATTAATGGATGAATTTTGCTCCTCTTTTGTTTGCGTTGATGGTGTATGTAGTGCTACGGTTGGTGGTGTGAATATTGAGTTTGATGCAGGTTATTTGGCCAAATTGTTTACAACCCCAAATATTGGATATAGAACCTATGTCAAAAACAAATCCAAAAACACCGTAGATGGCCACAATGAAACCGAAATTGTCACATTTATTGGTGGAAACCCGAAAGTTACTACAACTAACCACAATGCCTTAACTCCTTTGCATAAACTATTGTTCAACATCATTTGGAGAGGAATTCTTCCTCGTTCCCAAAAACGAAGTACTGTAACCCTGTTAGATGCATCCCTCATCTTCTATCTAGCAAAGAAAGTTAGCATTAACTTTCCTGCCTTAATGATAGCCCACCTGGACCATTGCATTCCCGACTTACACATACCCTATGGTTCCCTTTTGACAGTTATGTTTCAGGATTTGAAAGTTCCTTTGCCACAAACCGAGAATTACATTCTCAAGCCTGAACACATCCTTCAAGAAAAATCATTGTTAAAGCTGAATTTAAAAGTGGTGAATGGGAATAGTTGTTTTGCATCTGATGTGCAAAGTGATTCTGAGGGGGAACACAGTGAGGGGGAAGGAGAAAAGAAAGAGGAAGATAGTGGGAAATTACAGAAGAAATTGGTGAGAAAGAAATAGAAAAAGATAGTGACAAAGGGGTCGACGAAGACAAGAGTGATGGGGCAGTAGAAAAGAAGAGTAGCAAACGAGAGAAAACAGAAGGTGAATCAGAGGAAGCAGGAGAAAAAGAAAAAGAGAAAGATACAATAGCAAAAGAGAGTGGGAGTGAGAAGGAGGAAGAGGATGATCAAGAGGAATTAATGAGAGAGTTGCTTCAGGAAATTGGGGCTCTGTCAAACACACCCCTGTAACAGGCAGAAGAAGGAGAAGTATCAGACTTGCTACATCTAAACCCAGAACCCTGTAATCTGAGCTTGTTATTGTTGAGTTGGATGATGATTCAACCAAAGTTTCTGAAGGAACTTCCATCCAAGTTTCTCAGGGTCCCTCCTCATCTGTTCCAGAAGAAATTCCATCACCACCTTCAATTCCATCCCCTGCTCACCACACCACACCTTCTCCACCTGCTTCACAGCCTTGTACTTCTGGTTTCGGATTCAGTTCTTTTAGCTCTGGTCCTAGTTCCTTGCAAATCCAGGAGGAACTTAAGCTTTTGTCCACTACACTTACACAGAGTATAACTAACCTTTCTTCTAAAGTGGATAACTTGGCTACTAAAGTTGAGGGGTTGCAAACTCAGATGCTTTCTCTGGAAGATAAAGTAAACGCTCATATGGCCTCCTCGACTCAGGAATTCAAAGCTAAGGTGAAGGAAAGTTGTTACAAGACCATTCTTGATGCGATCAAGGATGTTCCCTTACCATGAAGCTACTACCATTTCCTAGTCTTTGCCAAACATACCTACCCCACTGTTTCTTGTGATTTATGAACAATGTTCTTTTGTTTAGTTTTTCTTTTGTTTATTTTGGATTTTTTTTTGTTTGGTTTGTTTTACACATTTCGTTTTGTTTTGGTTTGGTTTGAACTCAACTGGCTTGATTTGTTTTTGAATTTGATATTCTCATTTTGGTTGCATATAAACTGTGTGCGCATGCTTAATCGTTCATGAATTCAGATTTACTACTCCCTCCGTAGTTTAGTACTATATATAGCATGCTCTTTCTATCATTTTGATAATGTCAAAAGGGGGAAGAGAAGAACAAACTCAGAAAGCTGGACTCAAACCGATTCCTCTTCAAGTCTTCATCGTTTAAGCAAAGGTATAAATTTCATAATTTATTAATTTCATGAATGATGCAGACTTCTTAATACTTAGTTTATTTTACTGTTTTGTTTATATAATTAGTTTACTCAGTTAATGGTTACGAAATTTGCCTGGATGATTATTTTGTTTTAACCGAGTTTGTTTTTGTTTGTCAACATCAAAAAGGGGGAATATTGTTGAATTGACTACCTTATATTTTGATGATTGACTTACGTAAAACAAACTCCGACTAATGATGCTTAAAGAGTCTTGGTTAAGCAGAAGATTCAGGTTTGAAGTAATATGTTCCGGAGTAGGAACAACAAAGTTTGGAAGACTTGATGATGAATGCAAGCTTTCAAGATGTCCTCACAACTCTATATACTTAGTTACTCAGTGTACGAACTTAAGAAACAAAAGTGTTGGAAGGAATTAAGAAGAAACTCGAAGTTCCTGAAAGAACTTGATGATTGACTCAGAAAGTTTTAAACGAAAATTTGAAAACGGTTTTCAAAACCCTTAATTTAAGGAAGTGATAAAATCAGTTTTGAAAAAGATTTATTTTATAAATAAATAAAATCAAAATAATTCATTAATTTAAATGATAAGTTTTAAATTAATTAATTATTTAGTTATCTTTTTTAATAATAAATAATTATCTTTTTAATAAATCTTTAACTTATTTTTGACTTAGTAAAAATAACTGTTTACTTAAATTAAGGAAGCACGTTGATTTAGGAGTCAAGCTAGGGAAATCATGTTCCTAAATTTCCTCTGCCTACATCCCAACTTCTCAGTCAAAGAGAACGTGGGATTAAGGGGGAAGTGGGAACTTGATGGAAGCTTGGTTTAACTCCTTATAAAAAACAGATCAATGTTAAGTTTTGAAAGTGTGGAAAAACAATTTTAAGTATTCTGAGCGTAGAGTTTCAAAGTGTTTAAACGAGAAGTTCCTTCCATCCTTAGTCTCTTAAGTTCTTTAGGAAATATTTGTAATCATTGTGTAATTGGGATTGGGTTGTGAGAGTTGTAAAGTGTGAGACTTGAGAGAGTTCTTTACACTGTACAAGTGATTCGGAGTAGAATCACAAAGTGTGAGAAACTGTGATTGAGGGATCACAGTTGGGTAACTTGAGTTCCTCACGGAACTTGAGTCTAGGCAACGTATTAGTGATTGTAAATCATTTTTACATAGTGAATTTATTCATTGCCTATCTCAGTGTCTTTTCTCTTAGTAATAGATTTAATTCCGCAAAATTTACCATAGTCTACATATATTACAATTCACCCCCCCTCTTGTAGTATACATTGTTCTATCAATGTGTGACCTACGCAGTTTGTGAATTATATAGCCATAAGCAGCATCAGTCTTTATGGGTCCCCACGAGATCTTAAGGCCAGCCTCCCAAGTCGCAACAGTCTCTCTAAATTGTTAATCTTACCAACTTATACTCATCTCAAGCATTAAGCATATCCCCAAGTCCATTTTAATATCACACCTCATTTGGGTAAAGTAATACGAAGTACAAAATTACAGGGCTACAAGTTCTATTCCCTTAAGAAAACAAAATTTAGAAGTTTTTAGTTACCAGCAAGTCAACAGGTGATATATTCATGAGATAGAAAGTATGTCTTATCAGCACTTACATCCTTCAAAGACTGGCAAACCTCGACGAGGCCATTCAGGGAAGGGCGTTGCCAGTTCAAAACCATTCTTTAAAGCCGTGGGTAAGACTGATTTTATAACATCTTCATTTTCAAGTTGGTGGATAGAGCATGTACTGTAAACAATCCTCTCAACTGTTGGGACTGCAAAATTAGAGCAAGAATGATTACAAGGTGGATAATATCTTCCCACTATACACAAACTGCTTCTGAAAAACCAAGAAGTTACAGGATTCCGTTAAAATAAAATATCCAAGTAGTGAGAAACCAAAATGAAGTGATACGGTATTCTTAAAGGATAATACACGCTTTAGAGCCTTCTTCTGAAAAGCTGAAAGGTTCGTCAGCCGGATTACATCAGACACACCTGCTTTATCTGCCCAGCAACAATTTCAATAGATGAGTCAAAACAGAAATTGTCCTAAGCTCATTAAATGCCATGCATACACGCTTCCTGGTTTAGTCATGCTGTTATTAACATACTTGGTACATTTTTCAATTACCATAATAAATTAACCACAAATTAACATGATTAATGTCGGTCTAAAATCTGACTATCAAGCTAGAACGATGATCATGCAGATGTTAAGTGTGAACTGGCACAGTAATAACAATGAAATATGAAGTAATAAAATTCTACAGTGTTTTCTGGCAAGTTAATTTGGATCCAGTATATATATAAGTATATAACCACATACATGATGCCTTAATCATTATTAATTTCATATAAACTATTTACAAAAAGAGAAGGAGCTGAGAGATCCGGAATTTAGACGATATACAATCATTGGTTTATCCTGGAGACAGAAATTTATCACACTGCTAACAGAGAGACAGATTGATATATCATAACCACCTAAGGAGACAACTGCCAAGTATCAGATTGATCCTTAGCATTGCTCACTCGGTACGTTAAAAGTAAAAAGAGGACATTAAACAGAAATTAAAAAGATAAGGAAATAAAACGAGATTGAATTGGGGGAAAAGCAAAGGGATAAGACTGTATTGATGAAACCAGGGTGAATTACCATTTAAAGCCTAATCAACATTTTAAGTGGTTGGTGCTCTGACTGCTATCTCTAGTGACACTTTCTCTTTCCACGTATCTGAATAAATCTACATTGACCCTCTATTTCTTTGCATGACCATTCCCTGATTGCACATCACATCATTCTTTAACCCAACATTGTACGATTTCCCTCAACCCTATTCTCTAATCCAGTAATCTTTGATTTATCTCCACACCCAACATAATCCATAATTGACTCAAGTGACATTTACAATGTTAGTTATGTTACCCTTCACCCAAGCACAGAGATGGGGGTTTATGGTGATTTGCTGCAACTTCAAAGAAAAAGGATCCAGCAATATAATGACACCTATTGGACCCTTCACACTTTAAAGGTAAAGCAGTAGCTTATCCCAGCTAAATTCAACTAGCATTTCTTCTCTTATGAAAAAATATCTATATTTCTAAAGGATAGGGGAATGGGGGTAAATCACTTATATAATAAAAAAGGAATATCAGAAATCTAGTCACTTACTATTCGTATGTGAAGGAAGTAAATGATCCAATCTTTCAGCTGCAGTCCCTGATCCAGAGCAGGAAGGATCCAAGAGTATAGAACGAAGCTGTTACAAAACGTTTTAATATACAACATTAGGGAAGAAACAAAGGAGAGTAGTTAGGCCTCTAGGTATTGAGAGTACTTAATTTACATAGCATAACCAGCATAACTGCATAAGTACCGTTCTGTATGTAACATTGTAACGGAAAATACAATGAGGTGTTTAATAGTAATAGTGTGAAATATAGGTTTACAGCAAGTTATCCAGTTCCTTGGTCGTATGAGCAAAGATTAATAAGCTTCAAAAAAAAAGGCTTTCATGATCATGGGAACTGTAGTAGCAATTTACAAATCATATTTGACAGGAAAATAAAGGTGGGGAAAACAAAAACAAGCACAGTTGCCATCAATTTACATTGGCAGCATCATTCCAGATTAAGAAATGCCAATAAACAAATTTGAGCTTTCACCAAATAGAATCACTGTTGCAGTAACTACTATCTAACATCCAAAAAATTTCACCTTTGAGTAGGCTGAATCCTCTGGGTCTATGTTCAGAAAATTCCCATGATGAACTTCCACATCTGTTGTCTAGGTCAAGGATACAAATAACCATAAACGTAAACTTAAAGCGAGCAGTGCAATGAATTATTGGTTTTATCTTTCATTTCACACTTTAAATATTGCACACATCTGAGAGAGCTAAACAAAAGAACAGCAGCCAACTGTAAGAACAGAGAAAAAAAAGGATACTATTTGCCCCAGCTACGTTGACAGTGTTTTGAAGAAGTTTAACCCGATCCGCATTCAACTCACATGCTACAATCTTTCCCTTGCCTTTCATGAGAGCAGCAAGATGCACAGTTTTGTTCCCTGAAGCAGAACAAGCATCAAGGACCTTCAAAAAAGCAACAAGTTACTACAGAAGAAGAAGAAGAAAAAAAAGAGGTAGACAAGTGCCAAAACACAAAAAAATTGAGCAAGTGTGCATCCCTCCAACATTTTTCATTTATTATTACACCCTGCAACAAATTTCCCATTTGGAATTTTCAAATACATTTGCTACACGCATTTTAAGTTAAAATATAAACCAAGATAACATGAATTATTGTATAAGTTAAGATTTCACTACTCATAAGCATTTATCATATCTTTTAAATAATTATTAATTTAAAAAATAACAAATTATAATACAAAAAGAAACCTTAAAGAGTATTTCTTCCTATCCGATGCCTTTCATCTTCCCTCTTCCCACCATTGCCTCTTTCATTTCACACCACAATTATTAACCCTATGCCCCTCTACGTTCTCTACACACATCTTCATATTCATTTACACAACCATGTGACTATCCCAGCTCCCTCTTACCATCACAAACTGCCACTCAATGTTCTTTTGCAACGAACAGCGCAACTACTAGCAAATAACAGAATAATAGAGAATAGAAAGAGAGAATAACGGGAATGACAGATTGATTGATTGATGAAGGATTGAAAGAACAAGGTAGTGACTTTAGGTCACAAGTCTCCAAGGTTCAAATTACACTTTTCTGAATGCTCCCTCTTTCCGATCCTCAACTTCCCCTACATATAGGAATACACTAGCTGATGTGGCAACAAGCCTTATTGTTACATTTACTACTTTCTGTCATTTACCCAAGATACAAAAGGACAACATAAAATAAGCCCCTAAGACATGTTGCGGACTGCTGTAGTGGGGAGTGCTGCTCTACCTCTGTTGCTGTTGCTGCACATGTTGCGGACTGCTGTAGTGGGGAGTGCTCCTCTACCTCTGTTGCTGTTGCTGCTGCACTTGTCTCTTCCTCTTGCTGTACGTATGGATTAGAGGTGGTGTGGGTTGGTTCATTACATTACCCGCCCCCAAAAGACACACCTTGTCCTCAAGGTGGAAGTCAGGGAATCGCAACTTGATTGCTTCCGCTTCCTCCCACGTGGCTTCCATGTCTGGCAATCCCTTCCATTTAATTAGGACCTCTCGAATCCCAGCCCCTTCCCTGCTGTGACCGACTCTGGTTCTACCACCAATTATAACTCGTGAGGAACTTGGTTAGGGATGGTGGGCGAGCTTGGGATGTTTCCAATGGGAAAATCTCTGTTTCTCCTCGTGAGAAACAGAACCTGTTTCTCATGGGGGCAATATAGTAAAATAGGGGGTCTGAGTGGGAAAATATAATGTGACGTGTTTTTTGTTAACGTCCACCTGTACACATTAGCGCCATGTAAAGTTGACGGAGTTAACTTCTGCTGTTCCATAATTTTGCCTTGAAATTGTGAAATAATTAACACAATGTCAGGAAAGGAGGTGTAGTTGGTATACTTCAATCAAACTGGCCAAGCAAGTAAAAGACAAAGTTTGGTACTTTTGTTGTACAATTTGCTGAATATTTAATTGATTCTTGTGCATTGATATTATATGTGGACAACAACCCCTACTATCCCTACACCCCTACTATCCGTCACTTTTTCTTCATCCGTCACGTTACTTTTGAAACCTACATCACATCGTTTCACCTCTACCCTTTTCACCTTCCCACTTCTTTTCACTTTGTCTGTCAGCCGTCACTTTTCCTCTTCATCCCTGCTCCAAAATTTCTGATATTTTCACTCTCTAAACTCATCTTTCTCACTTTCTTGGAAATTTATTTCCTTTCCTTCATCAATGGCGCCCAAAAGAAAATTGACTGCTTCAGCCATGTGAGATGTAAAAAGATAAAAAGATAAATTAACAAGCTCGGACTCGTGCTTCAGCCATGTGAGATGTAAAAAGATAAATTAACAAAGTTTAACTTAATATGGGAAATTGTTGTCTAAGATCCATAATTTGGGGGATTTTGAGTGATTTGGCCTTTCTGAAATGCAGGCAGTAGCTAGCTATATGCATGTATTCATTACCTACGTACCTGCAAAAGATAACAAGGAGGAAGTAGGTAGGCGACTCATCATTTATAACCGTTGGTTTTAACCTGTATGAATTGCATGTAAATAGCTATTACTTATTCTGTAAAGCATTTTTTTTGATGGATAAGCTTTCTTTTTAAAAAAAAAAAAAATTATTTTACGAGGAGGATTCACCATTAATGGAGAAAGGATAAGCTTTTTTTTTTTTTTTTTTTTTTTGTAAAATTATTTTACGGGGAGGAGAAGCTTAACTGAAAATGTTTGAATCGAAATTAACGCCATCCCACATGCTAGCCAACTAAGCATGCCTACTCAGAAGCTCAGAAAGGAAAAAAGTTGGAAGTAATTTCGAAACTGCCACTAGAGAAACAAAACTCGTTTCTCCTCGTGAGTAACTGGGGCTCGCCCGTTTCCAATAGCACGTTTCAATTGAGAAACATGGAATACAGGGTGAATAAGACATTGATCTGGTAGCCGTAACTTATATGCCACCTTCCCTACCCGCTGGATTACCTCATATGGCCCATAGAAACGAGCCGCTAACTTCTCGAATGGTCGCCTTGCTAATGATTTTTGGCGACATGGTTGGAGTTTGAGAAATACGTACTCCCCCACACGGAATTCTTCCTCCCTTCTCCTTGCGTCAGCCCCTTGCTTCATGGTATGCTGTGCCTTTAACAGATTGAGAGGTAGCTCATCCAAAATTACATCCCTCTCCTGGAGCATTTCCTCTAGACTGTCTACTGGAGTGTGCCCCACACCCAATTTTAACAACCTTGGGGGATCCCTTCCATACAAGACACGAAAGGGAGACATTTGGGTAGAAGAGTGGACTGCAGTATTATACTAATACTCAGCCCAAGATAGTCACTTTGCCCAAGCTTTCGGTTGCTCTCCAGCTCAAGACCCTTGTTGACCACCTCTGTTTGACCGTCGGTTTGGGGGTGATAGGAAGTGCTCCGTCGTAATTCTGACCCCTGCAGCTTGAAGAGTTCTCGCCAAAACACACTAAAAAAAATTCGATCCCGATCGGTGACAATACTTCCGGGGAACCCGTGCAACCTCACAACCTCCTTGATAAAACGATCAGCAACCACCGCCGCGGTGAATGGGTGTTTAAGGCCAATAAAATGGGCGTATTTTGTGAGTCGATTGATGTGAATTTTGATCCGAAAATCAATCTTCACAAGGGATATGCCTTAACCTTCGTCCCATACAGATTACTCACCAAGAACTAAGTTAAAGGCTAAGTCTAATTAATTAAGAATCCACCTAATTAACTAAACCAACGATTGTTTTAACTAAAACAAACAAAACAGCAATTAACCCGCAAGTTAACAAAAGGGATATTTAAGCTGTAACTTAAATTATCAAAGTGTTTATTAATCAAAGTCTAATCTCTTTTCATGTGATAATGAGGCCTATTTATAAGCTAGACTCTCCTAGGAAGATTAGGACAAGTCCCTAATTCAATCCTAAGCAAACTAGACTTCTAAACTAACTTGGAAAACAAGGCAGCAATCAAGACCCTTGGATAAGATTTCAAACCCTTGGATAAGATTTCAAACCTTACCAATCTTGTTCACCAAGCAAGACCACACGCCTAAAAACCAAAGTCAAGTCCTAATCCACTTAGGAACTTACTTTGCTAAAAACAAGTCCTAATTCGAATAGGAACTCACTAGAACAAAACAATTCCTAATCAAAATAGAAATCCTAACGCTTAAAACAAGAAAAACCCTTTCAAGTGAAAGGTAAAAACTTGTAAGCCAAAACTATGAAAGCAATTTAAAGATTTTACAAGAACATTCAAAGAATGTTCAAGACCCTTCAAGAACACCAAGATTCGTGACCAAGCTCACGAAAGGTTGATCTTGGTGGCCAAGGAAGGTATGCGTCGTTGATGATGAAGCTTCCAAGTGAAGGAGCATGCTTTCTTGATTAATCTTGATCAAATTAGTCAACTCTTGATCGTTGCACGTATCATCGATCCACCACAACTAAAATCACATCCACCCCATGTGATTTTGGAAGCCCTTCAATGAAATCCATGGTAATATCCTCCCATACTGCGCCGGGAATAGGAAGTGGTTGTAGCAGCCCTGCCGAACTTTGTTGCGAGTGCTTGTTCCTCTGGCACGTCACACACCCCCGCACGTATTCTGTCACATCACGCCTCATCCCCTGCCAGAACCACTCAGCAGCTATCCTTAAATAAGTTTTTGTTTCACCCACGTGCCCTGCTTCCGGTGAGTCGTGGTACGCCTTAAGCAAAGCTGCTTTAAACTTTGAATTTTTTGGTACTACCTGGCGTCCTTTATAAAAGAGCTGATGATGTTCAATTGCAAACCCAGGGATTTCTTTCCCTTCCGACAGCTCTTGTCTCACCTTCTGGAGTAATTGGTCACCTTCAATTTCTCTTTCCAGCTCACTCCAATCCACCATGTTAACCGTGATTATTGCCCCAAACTCAGACTCCTCCTCTCCTTTGCGTGAAAGAGCGTCAGCCACGCGGTTCGCTACACCCGGTTTGTACTGTATCTCGAAGTCGAACCCAATTAGTTTCCTAATCCATCTTTGATACTCCATCCCAACCTTTCTCTGCTGAGTTATGAACCTCAAACTTTGTTGTTCGCTCCTCACAATGAATCTTCTGCCCAACAGATAGTGCTTCCATGTTTGTACCGATAAACACACCGCCATTAACTCTTTCTCATATATCGATTTGCTTCGGTTTCAATTCCCGGCCCCAAAATCTTGCTAAAGAAAGCAATCGGCCTTCCTTCTTGCATTAACACCGCTCCAAGTCCGAAACCCGAGGCGTCTGATTCCACCACGAACGCCTTAGTAAAATTCGGCATGGCCAAAACCGACGCAGAACACATAGCCTTCTTGAGTTCCTCAAAGGCTCGAGTAGCTTCTGAACTCCACTTAAAGTCGGTGAGTGGATGGGCTATGTGAGCATATTGGGCTATAAATTTCCTATAGTAACTCGTAAGGACCAAAAAGCCCCTCAAGTCCCTCAATGTCTTGGGTATGGGCCACTTGAGCATGGCTGAAATTTTCTCCTGATCCACGGCTACCCCTTCCTGAGAAATGATGTGTCCCAAGTAGGATACTCTTTCTTTACCAAACTCACACTTTTTTTGATTAGCAAATAACAAGTGATTCTTGAGAGTGGACAGAACAACTTGCAAATGTTGAACATGCTCATCTCTGCTAGTACTATAAACGAGAATATCATCAAAAAATACAAGTACAAATTTGCATAAATAAGGGCGAAATACCTCATTCATCAATGATTGGAACGTAGTCGGTGCGTTCGTGAGGCCGAAAGGCATCACAAGGAACTCATAGTGGCCTTAATGAGTACGGAACGCCGTTTTGTGGGTATCCTCCGGTCTCACCAAAATTTGATGGTACCCCCCCTTGAGATCAAGTTTGGAGAAAATTCGAGCCCCATGCAACTCATCCAATAGCTCATCAATAACCGGGATCGGGTATTTGTCAGGGACGGTCTCCTTGTTCAAGGCTCTATAATCCACGCAAAAACGCCACGAACCGTCAACCGGACTCGAGAAGGGGCTAGTGGATGGACAGATGATTCCGACCGCGAGCATTTCTCGAATAAGCTTCTCAATCTCATCTTTTTGGAATTGTGGGTATCGGTAAGGTCGCACACTTACAGGATCGGACCCTTCTTTGAGTGTGATCCTATGCTCGTGCCCCCTCTTGGGTGGCAGCCTTTCTGGAGCTTCAAACACCGCCTTATACTCCTCCAGCACCTCCTGTAAAAACTCAGGTATATCCACCTCGACGATGCCCCTCTCACGGTCCTCCTTCCTTCCTTCTAACTGATATAACTCCACCAACACTCCACCTTGTTCCTTTCTAAGTGTTTTAATCATTGATTTCAAAGTAACCCCTGTTCGTGCTAGAGAGGGGTCCCCCTTCATTGTCACTGTCTTCCCCCCTTTTTCAAAGCTCATCTCTTGAGTTTTCCAGTTTGTTAGCACTGACCCCAATTTCTCTAACCATTGGACGCCAAGAATGACGTCGGCATTCCCGAGTTGGAGGGGTAAAAAATCTTCTGTTATTTCGACCCCGCCTCCCAGGCTCAACCTCACCCCACCGCACTGACCACGTCCTCTCACAGCCTCCCCATTTCCCAATGAAACCCCGAACGAGCTTTCTCCGATCACCGAAATTTCGAGTCTTTCTGCTGCTTGTACGGAATTAAAATTGTGAGTTGCTCCCGGGTCGACCATGACTACCACCTCCTGCCCTCCAATAGTCCCCACAAGCTTCATGGTTTTCGGATTTGTCAGCCCCACAATCGAATTTATCGAAATCATGGCTGGAATTTCTTCCACCTCCTCCGGCGCTCCCACGGCTGCCAATTCTCCCTCTTCCTCACCTTCTTCTTCTTCCACTAGAAGAACACTAAGCTCTGTTGCCTTACATTTGTGCCCAATTCCCCATCTCTCATCACATTTAAAGCACAATCCTTTAGCTCTCTTGTCTTGCAATTCCCTCTCTGTCAATCGCCTCACTTCCCTTGTAAATCTGGTGGAGTTCGAACTTACTCTGCTTTGTGAGTATGAAGTAGGCTGAGAATTAACTGACCCAGCTGAACTTTGTGTTTGTGGAGTGGGTCTTTGTGAGACAGCCTATGGTGGATTCGAATGGGCCGGCCCACTCCGCCACTCAATAAGGTAGAAGCTGGGGCTCTATTAAAATAAGAAAATGGGCCAGGCTTAACAACAACCCCAGCCGTTTTCTTTTGCCCACTGACCCAGTTCCTTTCTTCAACCCGGGTAGCTAGATCCATAGCTTGCTCCAGGGTAACCGGGTTTAGCATGCGTATTTCTGCCTGATGTCATCTTTTTACCCATTCACAAAGTGCCCCTTCATCAAGCTCTCCGGCACATCCATCAACGGGGCCGCCTTCTCAATGAACGCTCGCCGGTAGTCGGCAATGGTGGTGGTGTGAGTGACGGCAAGCCACTGCTCGTGGAGAGTGCCTGAGTTTGTGGGTCTAAATTGGTCCAACACCCTCCCTTTCAACTCTTCCCAATTTCTCAATGGTCGCCGACGACTCTCCCATTGATACCACCTGAGAGCATCACCCTCCATAGAGACCACCGCTGCCTGCATCTTCTCGTGCTCCAACAGCCGGTAGAAGTGGAAGTATTTCTCGCCCCTTAATATCCACCCATCCGGGTCGGTTCCTTGGAACAGGGGCATTTCTAACTTCCTATATTTCCAATTTCCTCTTCCTTCTTGCTGTTCTCGCGTCTCACCTTCGTTTTCCTGTCTCAACCCTTCCAATCCTATCCCAACTCCCGTCCGTAGATTTCGTTCTATTCCGACGCCTGAGAACTGAACCTCATCCACGTCAATGGGGGTCTTTCCAAGATTACTCACCTTATCCATCGTCGATCGCATCGATATCTCTTCAAAGAACTTCTCTTGACCATTCATTATCATGGATATTTTTCCATTTTGATCCTCCCTGAAACGATTCAACCGTCCTTCAAGCCTCTGATTGGCATCTTCTATGGCTTCCCTATTCCTTCTCACTTCATCCTCCTGAGTTTTGCCGAACTGTTCTGTGAGTGACCGTTGGAGGTTCTCCATGCTTTCCGTAATTGTTCTAGCGACAATCTGCTGGATGGAGTTCTCACCGCCTTCCACCTTCGACGATATCTCCATCATGTGTCCTTCTAACGCCTCAAGTCGTTGAGTATGGGTTCCGGCTGCCGGGGCCATGGTTGCTCTGATACCAATTGCAACGAACAGCGCGACTACTAGCAAATAACAGAATAATAGAGAATAGAAAGAGAGAATAACAGGAATGACATATTGATTGACTGATGAAGGATTGAAAGAACAAGGTAGTGACTTTAGGTCACAAGTCTCCAAGGTTCAAATTACACTTTTCTGAATGCTCCCTCTTTCCTCAACTTCCCCTACATATAGGAATACACTAGCTGATGTGGCAACAAGCCTTAATTGTTACATTTACTACTTTCTGTCATTTACCCAAGATACAAAAGGACAATGATGAGTGACATTTATGTTACCCTTAGGGGTAGTGTATTGGTCTCTTTTCTCCTGTTTTTCTTAGGTTTTTCTACCTCTTTTCTCCTCTTATGGCTTCCTTTTTTTTATAGATGAAAAGTATGCTTATTTGCGCTTGTTTTGATAATCTTTATGCATTATTTTATCATCCCCATGCTCTCGTGATCTTTGCTATCTTTTGCAGGTTCCATGGCGGTCCTAAGCACGGTAGGAGGCCCCTTGGCCAAGTATGGAGGCATGGACAAAGACAAGAGGAGCAAAAGGGAAGGAGAGGAAGCAAGAAGAGGAAGTTCAAGAGGAGGTGTGGCCGAACCTCTAAGAGGTTCGGTCGAACCAAGGTGTGGTCAAACTTTTGAAAAGTTCGACCGAACCTCCAAGGCAGTTTCAACCAAGTTTTCAGCATGTTTACAGGAGGGGTCGAACCAGGAAAGTTCGACCAAACAAGGATTAGGGAGGTTCGACCGAACCTACCCAGAGTTCGACTGAACCTACCCTAGGTTCGACCGAACCTACCCAGAGTTCGGTCGGACCTTTTCCCGTTTCAGCTGACTTTTTGCGGAGCTTCCTAAGCAATTTTGTAAGGGGTATAAATAGATTTTTTTGCTCATTAAAGGAGAGGATTTTCAATTTAGAATAGATTTTAGGTTAGTTTTAGGTTTTAGAGAGAGAAACTCTCAAAATTTTAGAGAGAGAAAGTGAGGAGCACAATGGTTTTCATGGATTTTGGATAATCAAATGAGGAATTTGAAGATCTCCATCTTATATCAATGAGCATTTCTTACTTTCTCTTCTCTTATTGCTTTATTTAGTTGCTTTCATTATGCTTGAGTAGTTTCCCTTCTACTAGGTGTTGAGTGAGGCTTTGTAATGATTATTTGAGTTATTTGAGATAAATTTGATGATAACTGTGTGATTAAATTGATTGAATTGATGTTGGCATGTTGTTTGTTTTAGATTGGATTGATCTCCCATGATAGCACACTTAATTGCATATTGGTTTTAGTTTGACAAGGGATTGTGAATTAGAATTGATATATTTGATTGCATTTTGGGTAATTTTCTTCTATGCACCTAGTCAATGAGGGATCTAGGCTAGGAATTTGAGAGATTACTTTTGAGTGTAGTTAATTCTCATTATAATTCTTTCTTTGCATGATTGATTATCAAATGGATTCTCATTAGCTTATTAATTGTTCTAAGTGGATCTTTTCCCCTAGTAGACTTTATCATACCTTGTTCTTTATATGTGTTTTAGTGTAGTTGTAGTGTCCTTTATCCGTAAATCGACTTCGGCATAGCTTAGGAATTAGATTAAGAACAATCTAGCATTACCGTTCCTTGTGGTTCGACTCCGAACTTACCACTAGACTTGTTTAGGGGTTAGTTTTAGGATTTATAAATTTATTTGATTGAGTGTGGAATGTGCGACCGTTCTAACGCCCATCAGACAACATAAAATAATAAGCCCCTAAGACATGTTGCGGACTGCTGTAGTGGGGAGTGCTCCTCTACCTCTGTTGCTGTTGCTGATGCACTTGTCTCTTCCTCCTGCTGTACGTATGGATTAGAGGTGGTGTGGGTTGGTTCATTACATCTTTCACGGTGATCACTATGCTTTGTCTCTTACCCCACTTAAAACTGCATCTATCTTCCCAAATAGTCAGCTCTGCAGACACTGGTATTGTGGGATTGGTGGGCTACAACATTTATATGAAGGAAAGGAGCAAATGACGGAAGAATATAAAAGAGAGAGAGAGATATCAAAAGGAAAGGGATGATGGTGTTGGAAGAGGTGACATTGGCAAAGAGGGTCTTTTCTACAGCGTGAATGATAGAAGTGGTCAATACTTGTGGTGGATGGCAGTGTGCCTGAAGATGGCAGCTGAGAAGGAAGAGGGGGGGTGTTCCATTTTCTTTTACCCTTTTCTAGACTTCAAAAGTGTTTCCCATCACTGAATTTTAACTCCATTCCTTCCTAGATAATAATCACAAATAAATCAATTCACACTAGAACGTCCACAAAAAAACTTCATGTTATTTTATGTAGATAACTTTCTTACTCAATCCATGTGAAGAGGACCTCTTTCTCTTTCTCTAATACTCTCACCCCACCCTACTAAATTCCTCAATATGTGTGCCAAAGCCTTACACGAAGATTTCTCTTTCAAGTTTCAACCCATATGAATTGGACTTCTCCAGTGACTCTCTTTCCCTCACACTCTCATCCCACCCTACAAAATTCCTTAATATGCACGCCCAAGTCTAACCAGAAGATTTGTCATGGACAAAGGAAAAGGAGTACAAATTATGCACATATATCAAACACTTATTCTAAACCCATTTTCTTTCAAAAAATTTACAACAGCTTCAACTTTATTCCTCGAGAACTCCATGCCAGATACTTTCATAAGATTTATTGACAAAGGCAAAACACAAACTTGAGGTAAAATACATAACACTTGAAAGAGTACCTCTACTTCTAATCTCAAAGACAATCTGGATATAAAACTGGTTTGATTATTGCTTCCCCTTAACGTATTTATCCTGTATAAGTCTAAATA
The DNA here is from genome assembly GCF_001683475.1 of Chenopodium quinoa. Lineage (NCBI taxonomy): Eukaryota > Viridiplantae > Streptophyta > Magnoliopsida > Caryophyllales > Amaranthaceae > Chenopodium > Chenopodium quinoa. The sequence goes on from NW_018742788.1 coordinate 69,889, forward strand.
TAACTCAGTTGTTTATCTTATTGCTATCATTTCTTGCTCTTTTTCATTGTTTTGGGCAATTTACACAAGAGCACATCAGATAAAGAATTAAGGAATAGTATACAAATCAACAGTAGTAAACATAAATGTTGCAACGGGTAAAGGTACCCACAAATTTAGCTTATTCTCATCTCTAAAACCTCAATTGGGAGAAATTAAGGCTCTATGTACAGCTACTTGTATGATTGGTAAAAAAAAATAGAAACTATGATGGAGGAGAAGGATTTTGTCGATGACTACACGGAATAATCACTTTTGGTTCACATAGCCGACCCCACTTATGGGATTAAGGCTTTGATTGATTGAAGAAAACACTGTGAATTAGAATAAAAATATAAACATATCATCCCAAAATACCAATAAAATTTATTATGAGTTTGGTTACACACCTCACAGAAACTAAAGAAGCATTGAAAACAGAGAAGTGTACAAGAGCCACAGACTTAAAAACAAGGGTTTCTAAGATTTAAAGCCTTGCAAACTCAACATATTGACACTCTAATGTCACAGAGGATGTTGTTAGAAACTCTAATGTAACCATTCATTCTCTGTATTACAGTATTGCATCTTATTGAGAACAATTGTATGCAGACATAAGACTGCCTCCTTTTCCACAAGTTGATAATTACAGCACCAGCTCAGCTCATAAGCAGAATTATTGATAGCTAATCAAATCATTAACAAACCTGCCAACCTGGTTGAGGCCCAAGGGCAACTGCTACCATAGAACTTGCCTTACCCTAGCAGATTGCAAAATCAAATAGAAGTTTGTTACTGTCAGTTTTACTAATGGTCTTATCAACATACTAAAAGCAACAAATAGAGATAAGAATGCATACTTGTAGAAAGACACTTCCACTTGTCACTGGTGGGTGATCATGCAAATCAACACCAGGTGGAAGAATCAACAGATCTGGAACTAAGTCATCCTTCTGAACCTAAAAAATGAACAATTTGGAAGCCACTAACATAAACGTAAAACACCAAAATTATCAAGAGCTTGAGGAACAACCACTATTGTGTCTCAAACTTCAAACCTCTTCTGCCCCCAACCAAAGGAGAGGAAAAAGGATGAAATAATCTAGCAAACTTACTGTGCATTTCTTTCCAAGTTCTATAGCAGAGTCAAGCCAGTCAACATCCAGTTTCAAAGTATTTACACGGACATATCAAGGTTTTGGAACATCTGAAAAGAAATTTGGTAAGCCTGGTATCCTAAAAGAAACCAAGCAGACACTGTAAGAACAGATGAGTGATTACAATACTAAAACTAAAGACTCCACACGTGATATACTGATGCCACAGAGAATATTTCAAACACAAAGTATTAATATGATGAAGGGTTACTTCTATTGACATATGCAACATCTGATAGCCTAAACCATCATTCAGCTATGAAAACTTTAGTTCAAGTCCTAGAATATAGAGAAGAGTCTATCATTATTGTTAATATTTACCTGGGGTCTTGTCTTGGGATAGCAGGTCTTCAACTTGTTTAACCTTTTTTTTTAGCTAGTATCTTTGCCAAAGTAGACTCAAGGGAAGCTTTTCGTTGAAATAGAAATTTGTTCTGCATTGCCCCATGTCGAAATTTCCTGAACATTTACATTCAGTTTATCAACAGAAAGCTCACATAAAAGGGGCAAAACTAAAACACAATGGACTCAGCTTTATCTGAGATAAGTTCTTTATCTTACTAATTTCTCTCAGTCAGAGTTTCAAAAGAGCATGAGACACAGTGAAGAAATAGGGGTTCTAAAGCCCGGAAATAAGGTAAGGTGCAAATTGCAAAGGTGTGCTCCTCATAAAGATAGGCCATAAATTCACCAATAATTTTCACACATGTAAATTTTTCAAATAATCAAATACTGTCATACATAAATAATAAATACATAAAAAACATTGTTATACATTATGTATTTGAGTTTCCATATAAAACTTATAGAGACAAAGATGTTACAAGATTCCAGAGGCAACAAATGTTTGAACCTCAGAACCTGAGGTCTCAGAGGAACTTTTTTAAAAGGCACGGCTTCGAGTAAGGAAGCATGTCAGATTTTGAAATACTTAAGCCTATTATGGTCATTAACCACTCTTTGGTTATAAGCTTACTTGAAAGAACCTGCAGCATCTCACGGAATATACAATTAATAGGTACCCGTAACACTACCAATAGAGCTCACAGCTGCATTCCCTCCCACATTGGAGCCTGAATCTAGCCATATCAATATAAAATGGCCTTTTTACGCTTTGACTTCCCTTCATCCCTTCTAAGCAAAATGTCAATCTTGGTATAATTCATGTCCAATTTTGGTATAAGAATTTAAATTCCAAGGAAATGAAAGAATGATATGATGATAAAACATGAGGTTGAATATTTCCTTGCTGAATAGCAAATCGTAGGTTGTTACATATAATAGCGCCTCCTATCTCTACAGCAGAAAATATAAGAGCATAATTAATTCACAAATGACCCCTTCCAGATTATTGCCATCAATCCATTGTTATTATAAATTCAAAACCTCACTTTAAGCTCATGTTACACGATCAGATACACAAGCTGATCAAAAAATATATATATCTAAAGTAACTATTTATCTTCCATTTGGTGTTTAAAACAGCAAAAGTATCCAAGACTTCTTTGATAATAGGAAGATCTGAGAGCAATCAAAGCCAAAATAATGTCATTTAAAAATCTCATTAATCTACATTAAAGCATACAACATGTGATAATCTCACAGCATCAACACAACTGAAAATATGATTTCAATTTCTCCTAATTCCACCAGTATAAAAAATATATTGCATATAAAATCAGTATCAACACATGCATAAGCAATAAAAAAAAAAAAACAAAAAAAAAAAAAAAAAAAAAAGGGTATAAACTCTAACATAATATCCAATATGCTATAATGGTTTCATTCATTCACCAATTATGCACCCTAGATTTACAAGATACGGAGTAATTCATAGCACATGACGTAAAGTAATTTTCCATAGACTTATTTTAGCTTCTTGCCTATAAGGTAGCATGCTAAGTTAACAACTATGTGCATGAATCGAAACTAGCACCAACAAAGACGGCAATGTCTATTAAATCGCCATTGATCAAGAAACTCATACTTAGCTACACAATGGCATGTTAATGCTAGAAACTAGTATGAGAACAGCAAGTGTGCAAGCTAGAAGAGGAAGAACAGAGGTAGCGAGGGGATGATAGTAGTATTATCAAACAGAGTGTTCAACAATACAAGCCTTCTTTCGAGAGGAAGGAGCTCTCCCAGAACAATTTCCTAAATTAATTTCTTGATACATTCCCCCTCAGCCAATAACCTATTAATACCCTAAAATTAACCCATAAAACAAACTTAACACAGCTAAAGCATGGCAGCCAAAATAACAAACTCATAACAAACTTTTCTATAGATTACTATTTTACCCTCTACCCCAAAACTGATACTAACAACCTTCCAACTCAGCATTCTTCTAGCTAATTCTTGTTGGGCCTTCTAGCATAAGTGAAACATATATCGGTTTTGGGCTGATTCCTTGCAATACCTCCCACCCAAAGTTTCACCTTGTCCACAAGGTGGAAACTAAGGAACCTGAGATTAACTTCCTCAAAGTATTCCCAAGTAGCTTCAAAGTCCTGCAAACCCTTCCAATGAATCAAAACCTCCATAGTAGCTTGAGAATTTCTCACACCAAGCACTGCCCCTAAGGCCTTTTTCAACTGAGAAATATGAAAAACTAGGTGAATTTTTTCCCCTGGGGGACATTGCAACTTATAGGCATCTTTGCCAATGTGCTGAGTCACCAGGTAAGGGCCATAGTAGCAAGGAGATAGCTTATCATTGGATCGTCTCACCACGGACCGCTGCCCATATGGCTGTAATTTCAGGTAAACCAGATCACCCACCTGAAAAACTCCCTCACGCCTTCCCTTGTTTTCATAGTGTTGCATGTATACTTGAGCCTGCACTAAATGGAACTTCAAGTCATCAAGTATAGCATCGCATTCCTACAACTGTGCTTCCACATAAGCCACAGTTGTGCTGCCAGCCGAGAACCTGATTAAATGAGGGGGGGTCCCTGCCATAAAGGGCCTTGAAAGGAGTGTAGTTAGTGGCGGTATGGAAAGAGGTATTGTACCAATATTCCGCCCACGGTAACCAGCGAGCCCAAGTATGTGGTTTGCCGTTCACAAAACATCTCAAATATGATTCCACTCCCTTGTTGACAACCTCCAAAAAATGCTAAGGAAGATCTTGTCTCGATCAAACACAATGGAGCTCGGTATACCATGTAACTTCACTACCTCAGACATGAAACTTTGTGCCACACTCTGAGCCGTAAAAGGGTGTTTAAGCGGGATGAAATGCCCATACTTGGTTAATCTGTCTACTACCACGAGTATGGTATCCCAGCCTAAGGACTTTGGCAAACCTTCTACAAAATCCATAGATATGTCCTCCCAAACCTTTTCCGGAATTGGTAAAGGTTGAAGAACACCCAAGGGAGACAAGGTTGAATGCTTGTTCTGCCGACAAACGTGACAGTGCTGGACATATCTTGCCACATCTTTTCTCATCCTAAACTAGAACCATTCCCCTACCAGTGGTAAGTCTTGATCTGAGGTCACCAGCATGCCCACCCACCAAGAAGTCAGGATACTCTTTGAGCAGCTTGGAGGTCAGCTCACAACGCTTCGGAATCACAATCCTCTCCTTGTATTTCAAAACACCATTTTCCAAAGTAAAGCACTTCGGTGCTGCCTCCCCCTTTTGTAGTTGCGAAATCAAACGTTGGAGAGCTGCATCCTTATCTATAAAAACCCGTACATAATCCCAACGGAGACCACATGAAGTCACCATAGTACCACATTCAAATTCAGGGCCACGTTGGCGGGATAGCGCGTCTGCCACTTTATTAGTAGAACCTGGCTTGTAATGAATGTCAAAAGTGTACCCCATAAGCTTGCTAATCCACTTTTCGTATGCCTGCCCCGCCTCCCTTTGTTCCTCCATTTGTCTACCGCAAAGGCGCAAACTTTCCATCAACTCCTCGTAAATGGGTTTACCCCTATTTCTGGTGCCCAAGATTTTGCTATAATACGCAATCAGGTGCTCTGCCTGTAGCAGGACATGCCCCTAGGCCATGCCCTGAAGCGTTTGTTTCAACCACAAAAGACAAAAGGCAGAGAGAAGTCAAGTGCTACCAAGATAAGAGCATTCACCATGGCAGTCTTTAGTGTGTTGAAGGTTGAAGTGGCAGTCTCAGTCCACCCAAAATTCTCCTTGCGCAATTCATCAATCAAGGGAAAGGCAATTTGTGCATAGCCCTTAATGAACTTGCGATAGTACCCGATAAGGCCAAGGAACCCCCTAAGCTGCTTCAAGTTCGTAGGGGGAGGCTTGGACCTTTGGAAGAGTCAAATTCTACCCCGGCTGCTTGCTGAGATGACGTGCCCTAGATAAGCCACCCTTTCCTTCCCAACTTCACACTTCTTAAAATTGGCAAACAGCCGGTGGTCAGCAAGAACCTGCAAAACTTGTTGCAAGTGTTCCTTATGAGATTCAACACAAGGACTATACACCAATATGTCGTCGAAGAACACCAAGACAAACTTACGCAGGAAGGGCCAGAAAACGTCATTCATAAGTGACTGAAACGTGGCAGGGGCATTTATTAGCCCAAAGGGCATTACGAGAAACTCGTAATGACCCCTATGGGTTCGAAAAGCTGTCTAATGGACGTACTCGGGCTTCACCCGAATCTGGTGGTAACCAGATTTTAAGTCAAGTTTTGTGAAAACCGCCGAGCCACCCAATTCAGTAATTCATCAATGATGGGGATTGGGAATTTAATAGGGATTGTCTCCTTGTTCAGAGCCCTGTAATCAACGCAAAAATTCCATGACCCGTCTTTTTACTTCACCAACAAAACCGGGCTAGAGTAAGCATTGGTCGTCTGAATTATCCCTGAGCATATCCGAAACCAGCCTCTCAATTTCATCCTTCTGGTTATACGGTCTGACGCTAATTGGATTAGCACCACTACGCAACACAATGGCATGCTCAATCTGTCTCTGAGGAGGTAACCCATCAGGCATGTGAAATACATGCTGAAATTTCTATACCAGTGGTATGAAGGCTGTAGGAATAACCGGTTCTGATTCGCCTGCCTTCTCTAAGTTATTCAATTCAAACAGATAACCATAGCCTTCCTTCTGCAAGTTTTGAACATTGCCTTCAGGGAGATACCAGTTCGCCCCAAATGGGGGTCACCCTTCAAGGTGACTGGGTTTCCATCCAACTGAAATTTCAGTGTTTGTGTTTTCCAGTTGATTGTGATGGTGCCAAGCTTCTCCAACCATTGGATCCCCAAAATCATATCTGAACTCCCTAATGGAAGAATGAGGAAGTCTTCTACAATCGTGACTCCTTGAAGGTCCAGCAATATGCCTTTACACACCCCTTCCCCTTGAACCGCTTCACCGATGCCAAGAGTCACCCCAATACTTCGTAATTCCGTTGGGTTTAAACCCAATTTCTGAGCCGCCACAGGGGAGATGAAGTTGTGAGTCGCGTCGGGGTCAATCATTACCACCACGGAGCTCCCATTCACGAAACCGCTCAAACGCATCGTTTTAGGGCAAGGCAGACCCTAACGGAGCTCAAGGATACTTTCGGGGTTGAAATCGGGTCTGGTTGAGGTGTAATGAGGCCCTCTGTTTGCGTCTCCACCATGGAAAACTCACCGGCGTCATCCCCGTCATCATCATCCACTAGGAGCAACACGCTCAAACCGCGGCGATGACAACGGTGGTTCATCGTCCACTTTTCATCACAACGGAAGCACAATCCTTGCTCCCGCTTCTGTTGCATCTCTTTTTCCGATAACCGTCTAATTTCTCCGGTGTGTTTAAAGGTGTTAGTGGTGGTTCGGTTTGGGTTAAGGTGTTTCAGGTTCGTGTCTAGGGTTGATGTGTTTGGGTTGCTGGTGTTTAGGTTGGTATTTGGGTTGGGTCGATAAAAAGGGTTAGGAGTTCTCCAAGTAGGTAGGCTCTAAGTGGGTTTGGGCTTTGGGCCGAGTTTCAATTTTTCTACGACCCGAATCGACAACTCCATGGCATGGTCCAAGGAAACCGGGTCCAACAGCCGGACCTCAACCCGTATTTCCTCTTTTAACCCATTAAGATACTGCCCCTTTGCAATATCCTCACGGTGCCGGTTTGCTGGTGGGCGAGCCACTGCTCGTGCAAGGTACCGGTCGCGGTGGTCCTGAAGCGGCGGGGAAGGAGTCATTTCAGCGCATCCCAGGTCAAGGGTTGACGCCTATGTTCCCATGGATACCACAGCAACGCATCACCATCTAGCGCAACCACGGCGGCCTCCACTTGATCTTCTTCAGTAAGCCGGTAAAAATGGAAGAACCTCTCAGGATCCACCCATCCGGATTCGTACCATCGAAAACAGGCAAGTCGAGTTTCCTCAACTTCCAATTCGATTGCCCACCTTGATAGCCACCATCACCGTAATTCAAGTGATGCTGAGATGAGAACAGATTATCTCATGGATTTTGTGATCCATTCCCCAGAACGAATTCTCTCCTGTCCGGCAGCGATCTGGGAGGTGATGTCCGTTTTGAAAGCCGGCATTGCAGTGGTGATCTCCTAAGCTACGGGCGACGGCAGCCTCGAGATTTCCTGCCCCAACAAGTCTAGACGTTGACCGTGATTTAGGCGAGCCATCTCCTGTCCCGGCGTGGTTTGTCACCGGTCTGATACCAAGTTTGCTAGAAACTACTATGAGAACAACAAGTGTGCAAGCTAGAAGAGGAAGAACAGAGGTAGCCAGGGGATGATAGTAGTATTATCAAACAGAGTGTTCAACAATACAAGCCTTCTTTCAAGAGGAAGGAGCTCTCCCAGTCCAATTTCCTTAATTTCTTGATACATTCCCCCTCAGCAAATCACCTATTAATACCCCAATATTAACCCATAAAACAAACTTAACACAGCTAAAGCATGGCAGCCAAAATAACAAACACATAACAAACTTTTGTATAGATTACTGTTTTACCCTCTACCCCTATACTAACAACCTTCCAACTCTGCATTCTTCTAGCTTATTCTTCTTGGGCCTTCTAGCATAAGTGAAACGGATATCGATTTTGGGCTGATTCCTTGCAGCTAACTAATGAAAACTACAGCACATCGGCATTTAAGCTTGGTGGGTTGGTGGCAGACCATTAGGGGTCAGCAAAAGTTTTTTTTTCCACATACTGTCATGTACGTGTTTCACTTTTGTCCGTAGACCCAAGATCTGTAAATCAATACCGCAGTAACAAATTCAACACAATAAACGCTGGTCATCTTAGGCTTGCTAAGTTAGATGTAGTGTGCACTTTCTGTATTAACAACAGTAGTATATAAAGAGTGTACTTTGGTTTCACATCTAATTTTCAGTCACAAATATTATGGTGATGTCTGGGCTGAGATAGAAAAATATAGACGGTGAGGCAAACCCATTGAACTATGTAAATCAGAAACTATGGCTGAATCTGGCAGTCTGAAATCATATAATCCAATTGAATGAAGTCGAATATTCAGATACATATTCTTTGAATGTAGCTGAACAAGTACCATAACTGAAACTATATTGACAGAACAATTGCATGTTGTCAACAATGTATACCCGTACGATTCTTTCTACAGCTAGGCTAATTCCCTAACATATACGCAATTATCCCAGGACAAGAAGTCTATCATGCCCTTACTTGATTTCCTTCCTTAACCAAAAGTTTAATGTAGTTTGGTTCATAAAAAACTTTTTGTAAAATGTCTCTTGTTACTCCATAATTGCCTAACTTGTTAGACAAACAAGGCGTAAACATCTTGTGCAGGATTGAGTAATGGAAACACAGAGAAAAACATTTGACTAAATGTAATCAGAAAGATGACAGAGAATCAGAAACCAAGAAAAAAATCAACTCATTTAGGAGAAGCAGCAAAATCAGTTGTCTGACTTATATTTGAATGGAATTCAGGAAGCAAAGAGTAAGCATTCAGGCTTTGTTCGTTGTAAGTGAGAGATGATAGGTTTAAAGCCACAGAAAATAACAGCTTCTACCACACAAGGAAAGTTTGTCTTTCCCACTCAAAGTATGACATGAGAAAAATGGCAGCAAAGTTCACAACTAATATCCTAGTAAAATAAAATTCACTGCATTCAAGCTGATTTTAAGTAACTTTCCGGCAGCAATCAAAGCACCTGAGATCTGATATAACCACAAATACTTATACAAAATTACCGGTCAAGTTTTCATTTCTAAATTACTATTTCTGCCAAAAATAAAAATACTTCTGATAGTGTACCAATTACCCCTTGTAATAAGAACTTGCCATGATTTCACCAAAATATCCATTGTAATAGTCTAACTAGTTGTGTCATTAATATCATAAATTTACATAAAATAATGTTAGGGATACCATCCCTGATCTATTACTAAATTGAGGAAATGTGACAACATACCCTGAAATTATAATTTCTAAAGTTTAAATAGCTAATATACTCCCCTCCATTCTTTTTTTGTTCGACGCACTTTTCATTTTAAGCTGTTTTTATAAATCCTATTCACTTTGTTTACTCGTATTTCATTTATGGCATACCTCTTTTACGTATCATCTTACCCCTCCAACCCCATAGTAATTACAACTTTTCATACTCTCTCTTACTTTATTCACTTTTACTTACACAAACTCACCTTTTTAGTAACACCCCGATAATTCTCTCTTAAAACCTGTAAATACCTTTAACAATTTGCAAGATAACTACTGACGTGCTACCGCCACGTTTTCAAACGTTAAGGCTAGTTTAGAATTTAGCAGCAAAAAAACTAACTCACTCAGTTATCAATAAGTTTCAATACCAATAATCAAAACCAAATTTAGTCTTACAAGTTGGAACTATCAAGGCCCTTATTCAAAACCCGATAAAAGTAGTAAATAAATAAAACCAGAGTTAAATTAAATCCAAACTTATGAAATGAAATAAACTGTGGAAATATCCAACACTCCACTCAAAATCCCACCACCTTGATGCAAATTCTGATTATGTAAAAACCTGTGATAAATCTACTCCCCAATATTACAAGTGTAAAATTGGATCATTACAGAGTCATTGAAAAAGCGAAGGCCATGACCGGGAAAGAGACACACAAAAGCACGCAATCAGCGTACATACAAGCAACAAAATATAACAAAGAATCCCTAACATGTTCCTAAATATCAATTAGTACACACAATTTAATTACTGACTCAAACACATGCGAACATTACTAAGACTTCACTAATTAAATACAATAATTCATTTCATTTCATTCATTGGATTAAGCAATAGACAAGGTTGTCTCCCCATACTCCATTTCGGAACATCAATAAAAGAAAAACCCCATGCCTCCTTTCACAAACATCAATAAACATCCAATGGCACACGGGCACGACTCCGTGGCCATATCTAGTATGAGATCTCATCTAACTCCTTATAGTTTTAAAAAGTAGTTGAAAACAAGAGACTCGTAGATAAGACGACCTCTAGAAAAGTGCACGGCTAATACCTCGTGTCCCCCAACCCCATTGTCATTACTCTAAATGTGCACAAATCCAGAGTTTTATTGCTCATCTATCTTGCACTTTACGTGATTTAAAAGTTTGGACTTGGTGATGACTCAATGCAAAACAATTCAAATTGCCAATTCAATTCTTGATTTATTAGTGACAAACAATATTTATTATTGAATCATTTAACTACCTCGGTGTATAAACACTTTAAGTGCATAAGGCAGCTCAATCCTCAATCCTCAACCTCGTCTTATAAGACTTTAATTCTTCCTTTACTCATTCCATTTCAATAATAATGAACGATTAATACAATAATTCATTCCATATATTCATGTACCTTTGCCTCTAAACTCATCTTGCAAGTCATTGCATAAATAATACTTACAAGAAAAAATCAATTCGCATTTCTCATACATGAATCAAACCAATCATCACATTAATCATCAATCAAACTCACTACCAAACAATTTCAACCAATCTACAAGTTTTCCTAACATGATTCTAAATCTTTCCAAGTCCTTAAACATGCTTCTAAAGTCAAGGTTTTCGTATCCTTGTATGTACCTTGAGTACACAGATAGGTGGCCACTTTCTCAACTAGAAATCACCCTCTACGAACCGTTCTCCCAAACCAAATAACGAAATCTCAATTAACACTCAAGCAACCAAATTTACAGCAATACTAATAAACTTCAAAGGCTTCAAAAATTGTTTAAAACAGCATTTTTAAGTCTCCCAAACACTTAAGCTAATAGCTTAAAAGTAGAATTATGGATTTCAATCGAAAAATCACCAAAATGCACCTTTATTTATGAAATTTCAGCATGTTTAACTTACTAATACAAGCTGAAAATTTATTTTATCAATATCTTTTGGAATTACAAAATTTGTATTTGTACCATTATAATAATAATCGTTTAAAACATGTAAAAGCACTTTAGACCTTTTTTATTGTACTTAAACCATAAAAATCAGATTATTTATAATCTGGAAATTTGTTGGGTAATTATCATTGATACCCTCCAACTTTTGGCTTTTATCTTTGATAATCATCATTAAGTTTTCATTATCAGCGGTATCCTCATAATTTTCACCTAATTACTACAGTAAGCATGCCGTTAATAAAAAGCTAATTTAGTTAATTTGAAACGTTTTAGTTGGAAAAATGAGGAAAAGACTTCAATGCCCTCCCATTTAATCTCCCTCCAACCTTTCCCTCCAACATTTCCCTCCTAAAATCAATTCCCACCACATTAACCTTATAAATACCTGTTCTTTCTCGTTTTTCTTGCTTTCTCTTTCTCTTTCGTTTTTTTTTTTTTTTTTTTGCTTTCTCAATTTTTTGTTCGAAGTCAAATTTGCAATGGCTTCCTCTTCTAGCACAAGATCATCTGCAAGCAACAAAAATTTAAGAGGTGTGTGGGTTAAAACCATTACCTGCAATTGTAATCCTCCAAGATCTGCATACATTAGGTTCTCAAACTCAGCAGCTAATCCTGGAAGGCCCTATTACAAGTGCAGGCTTTGTGATTTGTTCTTGTGGCTCACTGATGAACATATTGTAAGGGATGTTGGTGGCAGACCTGGTGACGTGTCAGAAGCAGCATATGTTCAACTATTAAGGGCAAAATTCACTGAGTTCATGAAGAAGACATATGAGCTTTGCTGATTTTGTTCATATGGTTGTTAAGATTGTTGTTGTTATGTATTTGGTCTTGTTGGTTGTTGTTTTGAAATAGATGTAGTTCAAGAGTGGGTGTGTGAGTTGCAATGAGAACTTAGTTGTGAGATGTAATTTGAATTGATATTAATAAAAATGTTTGCTTTACGTTACTCCCCTGTTTCAATAATTATTAACACTTAATGCTGCACTAACAAGAACAAAGTAGTAAAATTAGGGAAACTAACAAGAATAAAGTAGTAAAATTAGGAACAATAAAAGGCATATATTAACTGTTATAGAAAAAGCACTGCAACCCAAACATACTGTTTCAGAAGGTTACATATCAAAAGTTAACTTGTACCAAGTTCTTGTCTCACCAAAAAAACTTTACCAATTGTCTGATCAAACAGCACCAAATTTTGGTTTATATATACATCAAAAAGCATTTGCATATCTCAAAATTACATCCTAGTATCAGCTTTGGGACTGTGACAAGTCTTGTGGCTGACTTGACAGTTGTGAGCTTATGAGCTCAGTTGCACCAGACCCTTCACCCTTTGATTTTGCTCTTGCTTCTTTTGCAGCATTTTTCTGATCTCTCATTCTTGGGTTTTGTATCATTAGTGCTTCTCCAGCCCTTAGCTCTTTTCCAGTCAGCCCTCCTTTGCAAGTTTTTTTGTTATGTCCAAAACAACCACAGCTTGAGCATCTCACAGTTCTTGTCCTTTTGCTTGGCTGGTCCTCTCCTTCTTCCCTTTTCCTGTTTCTGCTAGGTCTACCAACCCCCCTTTTCATCTTTGGTGGGTGAACATGAGGAGGGTTCTCAGCAGCAGATTCAGGCCACTGACTAAGATATGGGATAAGAGCTATGCAATGACTGTACACCTTTTTGTAGGTCTGTGCAGAATACCAGGAACTGACATAATTGTGAGGGTCAACTTTTGCATGAGTCATTGCCTTTATAGCATGTCTAATCTGCAAGGTATGCTAGACAATTGCCAAGCTCCACATGAGCAAATCTTACTATTTAGGCTGAGAGGGAACTGTGATTTACCCTCATGAATCTCATATTCCCCTGGGCTTGACTGGAAAGCTCTATAGTTTGTAGAAGCTTTGCTGATCTCTTTGACCAATCTTACTATCTTGGGGCAGAGTTCATCATTATTCAAGGCCATTGCAACCTCATGCCTTGAAGCTATCCTGACCATGCACACTCTCCTTATACCTATCATAACATAACAATCAAATTAGCAATGTGAAATGCAAGTCAGCTTGATCATTCAAAATAAGTGTGAAATGCAAGTCAGCTTGATCATTACCTTCCAGCAAAGTCAATACTGGCCTGCATCTGTCAGGTCCAAGTGTTTAATTAAAACTCTCAACAAAGTTTGAAGTGTTGGAGTCATTGCACACATTTGGATCAAATCTGTGTTTACTCCACTTAGATTGATGCCTAAATTTGCAAACCATTTCATGACAGTCTCCCCACCTTCCTTTTGAAGTCTCTCCATTGCTTTTCTGAATGTGAATTTGTTAGTAGCATTGCAAGCTCTCCAGAAAAGGGTGTACATAAGTGGACCTGGGAAAGCTTTCTTGAAATTTCTACTCAAGTGTCTTCAACAGTACCTTCTCTTAGCTTCAGGCCAAACAGTTTTCAATGCAACATCAACACCCTACAACAATCACATATATCAATGTATGCCATTAAATGTAGCAATAAAGAAATGAAAAAGTGAAATATATACACACCTTCTGCCTGTCAGAAATGATTGTCCAGTCTGTCCTCCCTGAATCTTTGACTATGTTGTGGATGTGCCAGAAAAAATAACTCCAACTATCTTTGTCTTCACTGTTAACAATAGCATGTCCAACTGGGTATATCTCATTGTTACCATCCAAGGCAACAACAGATAGTAAAATTCCACCATAATTTCCCTTTAAATGAGCACCATCAACTCCAATCAAAGGCCTACAGCCTGCTAGGAAGCCTTTCCACTGTCCAGCAAATGAGATGAATATGCTGCTGAACAAATTAACCCTTGGAATGCTTTCACTCTCATGCCATGCCACAAAGGCCTTAGAACATGGGTTGGTGCTCATTATAACTACAGCATATCTAGGTAAGTGGTTGTATGACTCATCATGGCCTCCAAATATCTCTTGAACAACATATCTCTTCAACCTATACAAGGTGGCTTGCTTCAAGTAAATGCCAAACCTCTGAAACAGAAGCTCATTAAGGGCCTTTCCTAGAATGTCTAGATTTGCCCTTATGTCTTCCATTACCTTTGTAGCAGCCCATCTAACTGTACAAATTGGGTTATAAATTTCTAACCCCCTGCAGTTATGCACATCTGGCCAAATCTTCTTTATAGCCCAAGTCTTTCCATCTGGCAGCCTACTAGCATGCAACCTCCACTCACAGCATTGAGCCAAGCAAGTTACAGTGTACCTCTTGCTGTCTGCAGCCACCATAGCAATTGCAAAGCCTTCCTGAACTGCATAATCTTTCAAGGTCTCTCTAAAATGGGCCTTGTCAATAAATATCATCCATGGTCTAAGAACTATCTTCCCAAATTTTACTTCTTCATACATCTCCCCTTGATTATAAAGCTTATCCATATAATTCTCTTCATCAGAATCATCGACAAAAGCTGACCAAAAGGAAGGTTCCCAATTGTCTTTTATGTGGGGAATAGAGGTTACATCATGCAACTCATCCTCAGGAACATCACCATCAGGGATTACTTCTTTATCTGAGTCTACTGGTTCATCCTCATACACACCAACTTCATAATCACCATCCTCAGAATCATCACCACCAGATTCATCACTAGAATCAACACCAGACCCATCACCAGAACCATCACTAGAACCATTAGGATCACCACCAACACCAACCAAACCATATGTAACCCTCCTTCTAACACTAGGTGCACTACTCTCCCCTAGCTTTATGTGTCCAGTAACTTGTTTAGGCACTCTCCCTTTCTGACCAGTCCATATACCCTTCCTAATTTGAGTAGTCTTAGGAATTTTTCTAGCAAATATGTTAGGGTCAGTGATAATGTTTGATGGTTGGCTGTTTGGACTTGATCTGGGAAGGGGAGTGGTCTGATTAGCTGTGACTTGGGGTGGTGAAAACCTAGGACTTCTTCTCACAACAAGTGTTTTGAAGACAGTGTGTGGTGATTCAGGTGAAGGAGGTAACTTCTCACTCCAAGACCCAATTGACTCCAACTGTTTGGACTTGCCTTACCCTTCCCAGCACTAGAACCAGCCTTGCCCTTACCCTGAGCCTTTTCATAGTATTTCTCAAAATCCTTCCTACCCTTTTTATATTCTTTGCTAGACTGCTTACTAACACTCTCTTCATATATTTCCTGCATATCAGCAAAGGTTGCCTCTGGATCATGATTAAATTCAGTCCCAAATATCTCATGTAATGCAGGGCTACTAGGAGTAATCACACTGCTAGAGACACCAGCATCCTCAGAGTACTTCAATCTCAATCTCCTCCTAGGCTTAAGTTTGGTGTTCTCATTCCCTGTCTTAGAAGGAGTGGTATTTTCTACAGAAGGCTGGGAATTCTCAATCACAGTCAATGGTAAGGGTGGTTGGTTTAGAGGTGGTGATCCTAATGGTTCTTCATGTAGAGGTGGTGATTCAGGTGGTGATTCAGGTTCTTCAAGTACACCCTGGCTACCTAATCCAGTAGCTAATTTGTTCCTCCTAAACTCAGATACTAAGTCATTCATAAAAGTTGAATTTAAAGTAGTCCCAACCAAAATCTCATACATCTTGGCATCTGGGAGTGTCCTAAACATCCTAATCAGATCACCATCATCATCTATTGGCCAATGTTTGCCCCTATATGCATAAGCAAGTATAGGGTTCAAAATAACTACTCCCTTCTTTTGTAAAATATCTTCAAATTCTATCATTAAGTCCATCAAGTTGCACTTATCACAGTCCACATTAATATCAACAATATGCTTCTTATACTTAAATCTCAGTGTAACCGTGTCATCCATTCTGCAAAGTAAATTACACTACCACGATTTAAGCACAACATAATTCACAAACTGAAGAACACATATTTACACCTAGATTAAGCATACATACAACCACCAACACATCAACACTATAGCATGCAAACTCAAACTTAACAATTTTGAATTATGTAAGTTACAAAGTACAAAATTTAGCACGCATACATAATCATTGGCAAATCGCTCCTAAATCAAGGCTAAATCAAACAACATAACAGCATAATTCAACATAATTCAACCACTCAGAAGAATCTTAAGCCTAGCAACTTAAAGCGAAAAATTCAAAAATTACAACAACAAATAAGCACTAACCTTTAACAATCCACAAAGAAGGCCTGAATCTCCAAGAAATTTGCTTCAGAAGCGCAACAATTAGGGTTTGAGGAAGAATAAGAATAGGGGAGAGAATAAGGGAGATGAACGATCATAAATTTGGAGTAAATGTTGTCAGTTGAGCTTGGAGGGAGAATTAAAGAGTTGGGGGCATTTTTGTCAAGTCAAGTCTAAGCATAAACCCTGTCATTAACCCTAAATTAACTTTTTATTAACGGCGTGCTTACTGTAGTAATTAGGTGAAAATTATGAGGGTACTGCTGATAATGAAAATTTAATGATGAGTATCAAAGATAAAAGCCAAAAGTTGGAGAGTATCAATGATAATTACCCTTTTTTTTATGTGAATGTAACGTGAAACAAGAAGGGAAAAAAAAAAAATTGGTGGTTTATAAAACAAAAACTTAATATTATGGGCTTAATGTGTTTAAATAAGTGTGGGCTTATTATCGGGTTTTTGTGATGTCGGATTAGTTTAGCAAGTTTAGGAATACGGGTTTATATGATTAAGTATACATAACTTTCTTTTATTTTCTGATCAAATAAAAGTTCTAATGAGTATTTTAAATAAATAATTAAGTATACATATTCGTAAAATAATTCTTTGGTTTATATTAAAAGTAATTAATATAAACAAAATATTTCCGTATTAAATAAAATATAATTATAATTTCGTAAACTACGGGGATTACATTGTTACATTCTCTCTCTTACTATATCTTACACTCACATTCTTCAACTATCTCTTGAATTGCATATCTACATTAAGTGAGTAGAATGTTAAAAGACAGGAAATGCAGTACTACTATCATTAGTATAGCGACCCTGTAGTACTATTGTAGTAAATAGAACAGTGTTAGCAAGAAAACACACCTAGCCACCTAGATGGTTGGGTCCCTTAAAAATGAGATTCTGATATTTGTTAACCAATGTTAACTATTCATTTTCCTTAATTATGATCAAAGTTGTTTGGGTCCAATTCAGACAACTTAATTGGTCCGGTCCAAATGATTTAATTACAAAAGCCCAAAGCAAGGTTCAACTCTCCAAAAGCATGCTAAGTCAGCCAAGCCTAGTCAGCATGGCAAGCCCATCTGACTTGCGGCCCACTTCATCAATTGAGCAAGGTATAAAAGCCTTCAATTGCCTCATTTATCATTCATGCACGTTAAGCCTCAAGCAATTCATTCTCTGGCATAGCTTATTCTCTCCACGCACTGAACTGACTTTAGCATCGGAGGGGCCTTCCTCGGCAACCACCCCCAAGGCTAGTTTACGTGTGTTTGCTGTGCAGGATTTCCTCGGCCCGATCATCACTTAGACCAAGATCGATCTTCTCCCTCGAAAAGGGCCTGCTAAAGGTCCTATTGTTTTCATCCAAAACAATTGGCGCCGTCTGTGGGGAAGATACATCAAATTAAGCCAAAAAAAAAATCAACCAATCTTAGTAGAAACATGACTAAGAGCGGTAAAAGCGCCGTGAGTGCTAAGAAGAATGGTCCTTCCTCTTCGAGGAGAGACCTAATTACGGTGAGAGTGAATCAACCAATTCAACCATCACCGGAACCTTCTTCCCCTTCTTTAAAAGCTCCCTCCTCCCTGGAAAAGGTAGCATCGGAGAAGTCACCACCGCAGCATATTCGCCAGTCGACAAGCTCGTCTCAGCCGAATCAATCAAGCTCACCAGTCCTCCTCCGCAAAGCTTTCGTTCCCAACCGAGAGCATCTCCCCAACTTTCAAGGCAGCCAAAAGGAGGCCTGAAGATGCAACCACCTCAAACCATTCAAAAGTCGTCGCAACGACCGGGATGATGAGGAGGAAAAAGAAAATGACCCATGCACAAAAAGGCCAAAAGGCAGCCAAAAGGTGAAAGGAATGGTGTCCTTCCAACAAGTGTATTATTCCGGTAGAGGGTTCAGAATTATTACAGAGCTAATTCTTCAGTAAGGTCAAGTGATCAGAATGCCTAGGTGGAGGCCGCTTCCGATCAGTAATATCGAGGTACAATTGATATTGCAGCTTAATCTTAACTGAACCCTTCGGGTCGAACCCAATCGAATCTCCGATCCGAGACGTCGAATTAATCCAAAAGGATTTTATGAGTCAACAGAGTTTTACGAATACAGACGTCGGACATCGAGCCTAGGGCGTCGAGACCGAGCGTCGCAAAATCACAATCGACAAGTATGAGCGTAGCCACAGCTAGGCTAGGCTAACTCATCATAGGCACTAGGCGCGCCATAGCAGCCTTAGCATCATGCCTAGGCGCTGTCGCAGCCCTAGCGTGATGGCTAGGAACCATGGCTGGCTATCGCTAGCACCAAGCGCGCCAACACAGCCCTAGCAGCATCACTAGGCGCTATCGCAGCCCTAGCATGATGCTGGGCGCCATCGCAAGCCAGCAGCCCATCGCAGGCCTATACGCATCACTAGGCGCATCATGCGTGGCCTAGGATGGCTGGGCGCCATCGCAGCCCAAGCAGCATCACTAGGCGCACCATGCGTGCCCTAGGATGGCCTGATGCCATAGCAGCCCTAGCATAGTGTTGGGTGCATGGCAGGGCCACACGCACCAAGCACAGCTAGTGCTAGGCACTGGCGCATGCGTGGTGCGTGGTGCCTGGGAGAGGGGTGTGCGTGCATGGTGCACAGTGTCGGGGCTGATGCGTGAGGCCATGCGAGAGTATGTGCGAGGGGCTGGCAAGCCAGCACGCATGTTAGGCATCTTGTGCGAGAGAGATGTGTGGTGCGCATAGTGTGGGAGTGCGGTGCGTGGCGAGAGGCCAGCATGCGTGGCTCGCTAGCAGCACGCATGCTGGGGCCATGCGGGCAGCGATGATGCGTGGGATGCTAGCACCAGCGCCAGCACGCACCAGCCAGCGCCAGCAAGCATCAGCGATGCTGCTGGGCTAGCTGGCACAGCCTGCTGGCACGCTAGCTGGCAGCTGGGCAGCAGGCTAGGGTGAGGTGGTTTGTGAGGAGAGTGGGGACCAAGGCTTTTGGAAAGCCTTGGGAGCAAGGCATTGGTCCCCCCACCTCTCCATGGTCCTCAACTAATACTCTCTCTCTCCTTGACACTTGTCGAGTTGTGATTGCATTTATTTATTGATTTATTTTAGAAATAAATTAAATAGCAAATAAAACATTCTCCCACATTGGTTGGGGAATGAAAATCAAGGGATCATTTCCCTATAAATACCAAGCTTGGTATTGGGATTTGATACAACCTTGAGTGGAATTAAAAAGGCAACTCTAAGAAAAGAGTAAACCTTTGATTCGTAAAACTCATAGTTATTTTGTCCGGGTCTTGACTAACCTTCAAGACTTAGGACGCTCGGGTCGGGTCGAGGGTACGATCCGTCGGAGATCTCGTCTTTTCGGGATTTTGAAGTAAGAGCTCTTTAGGAGCGAAGCACGCGTCAAAGGTATAATTCTTGTCCTTAATCTTGTTTGATTAAGTTTATTATGCTTGTTTAATTGTTTTAATTAAGGGGCGGGTCTTGGTGGGTTTCCTTCCGTGTAGTGTCGGGTCACTACGAAACCCTACAAAAGGAGGCCTGAAGATGCAACCACCTCAAACCATCCAAAATTCGTCGCAACGACCGGGATGATGAGGAGGAAAAAGAAAATGACCCATGTACAAAAAGGCCAAAAGGCTTAAGTGCTTCGGCCTAGAGGTGATCATTTGGCGGGCCGGGCCAAGCTTCGGGCCGGATTTTTTTGTGCCCAAAATGGTCGGGCCGTACGGGCTTTTCATGCCAGTCCTAAAAAAATCAACTAAATATGCATAAAAACGCATTCCCAAACCCGGCCAAAATCGGGGCGGGCCGGGCCATACTTGATCAGGTCTACTTTGGCCCAAGGCACCCCAACAAAAGAAAAATCTTTGGGGAAGGAAAAGGTTGATTCCTCGTATGAGCCGAAAGACCCAGAATATCAGCCAAAGTCTAGGAAGCCTGCTGATATTGACAGCAGGCCTGATCGAGAAGAGTCCAGTGCCAAAGCCATGGAACTGGACAATCAAACTAAGTCAATAGAGTTGACCGAAGGGAATTCTGAAAGATGCATCAGCATTGGGCTAGGTTTTGATCCAAACGTCCGTGTTGAACTTATTCAACTCCTTCTGGACATCAAAGTTCTGTTCGCTTTCTCGGCAGCAGACATGCCCGGGATTGATCCGAACCTCATCTCTCACAAGCTTAATGTCGACCCTACATGTCGGCCAGTTAAGCAAAAGAAACGGAATTACTCCGCCCAAAAGAACCAAGACATCGCAGCTGAGGTCAAAAAACTTCTAGATGCAGGCTTTATTGAGCCTTGTCAGTATCCAGAATGGTTGGCTAATGTGGTGACGGTTCAAAAGGCAAATGGCACTTGGAGAATGTGCGTTAACTTCACAGATCTAAATAGGGCCTGCCCGAAGGACTTTTATCCCTTGTCGAGGATCGATCAATTAGTCGACTCGACGAGTGGGCATGCCCTGCTTAGTTTTAAGGATGCATTCTCGGGGTACCATCAGATCATCATGCATCCCGACGACAAAGCAAAAACGGCCTTCGTTACAAGCGCCGGGGTGTACAACTATAAATGATGCCCTTCGAATAAAGCGGAGCAACTTATCAAAGGCTGGTTGATCAGGTCTTCGCCGAGCAAAAGGGTCGTAACATGGAAGTCTATGTTGACGATTCTATCGTTAAAAGCAAAAAAGACAAGGACCATGTAACGGACCTGGCCAAAACCTTCGCCACCCTTAGAAAATATCAGATGAAGCTGAATTCGAAGAAGTATATCTTCGGCGTGAAGTCAAGCAAGTTCCTTGGCTTCATGGTCAGCAAAAGGGGGATTGATGCCAATCCCGCCAAAATTCAGGCTACTCTAGATCTTCCCGAGCCGAAAACAAAGAGGGACGTTCAGCGTCTCACTAGCAGAATGGATGCCCTTTCCAGATTCATCTCTACAGCTTCGGACAAGGGGTTTCCCTTCTTCAAAGCGCTAAAACTCCCGAAATCAAAAGAGCTCATCTGGGAAGACGAGCAAAAAGAGGCCTTTAAGCAACTCCGTGAGCACCTAGCTCAACTCCCAACACTGGCAAGACCATCTAAAGGAGAAACCTTATACTTATATGTGGCAGTTAGCCCCGCCACTGTAAGCGCGGTGTTACTAAGGGAAGAAGAAAAAGTTCAGCGACCGATCTATTTTGTCAATCACACTCTAACGGATGCCGAGACACGCTACCCCCTACTCAAAAAAGTTGCATATGCAATAGTGGTAGCCGCTCAGAAGTTGGGGCCCTACTTTGATTGCCATCAAATAGTGGTCTTAATTGATCAGCCACTAGAAAAAGCCTCGGCAAAGTAGAAAAATCTGGTAGACTAGTAAAGAGGGCCTTCAAGCTCACTGAATTCAGTATCAGCTACCAGCCGAGGGCAGCTATCAAGGCTCAGGCCTTGGCAGAATTCCTAGCCGAGTGTTCTTAGCAAGAGACACTTGACGAGGAAAAGAAAATCTGGACTGTTTTCACGGATGGATCCTCCACCGTGAATGGTTCGGGGGCCGGGGTATTCATAACCTTGCCCGAAGAAAAATCCTTTGAATGTGCACTGAAATTCTCATTCAAAGCTTCAAACAATGAAGCTAAATATGAAGAATAAGCAGGCAATTGCCCGAGTTCCTATGCTCCGGCGTTGCTCGGATCAGCATTTGGAGTCTTCGAAGTCTCGGCACCAGCAGAGGACGAGACAGGGTGAGCAGTATCTTGCTCCTTTCTTGCAGCCTCCTCTTCTTCTTCGGCCTCAGCCTCGGCTAGACGAGCAAGGAAGGTGATCTCGGCTTCGTGAGCAGTAAGCAAATTTGGATGGTTGGGAACCATTGACCATTCTTCAGACACATCCCAATTGATGCCTGGATCAGCATGAAAGGCCAAGCGCCGAGCCACTTTGAAGCCATTATCAAAACCCTCATCATATTAATCTTGGGTGTAGATTCTGACTTTCAGTAAGTTCTGGGCAGCCTCAAGCTCTGCCTTGGCCTTCGCAGCTTCATTAGTTTGGACCTCAAGCTAGCTCTAGACTCCCTTCAGCTCAGTCTTAGCATAAGAAAGATCAGAATCCTTGGCCTTCAACTAATCGCTAAGTCGCTGAATTTCAGCCTCAAGATCAGCCTGCTTCTGCTTAGCTTCTTTCTCGGCCAAGGCAACCTTCTCATTGAGCTCATTGGCCATCTTCTGCCGAGCTTCTGCCTCTTGCTTCATTTTTTGCTGAATCTAAGCCTTGAAACTCGGAATATCAGCAGCTCCGTACTCCTGGACCAAGGCTTGGCCTTCGTCGATCCAAGGAAAAATAGATTGCTCGAGTTCTCGGCAGAAGTTGCGGAAGCTGGCCGCCATTTCATCCATTCGAGACTGGCTCGCAGCAGATTCTTCCTCTGCTTTCTTTCCCTACAATTCAGCGAGCCGAGCTTGACAATCTGCTTCTTCGGCTTTACTTTTCAGCTCCTCGTTCATACCCGCAGCCATGACATGGTTATGAACGGCCTACAAGGTTCAAAAACAAGTTAGCCTAGGAAAAAGACTTAAGCAAAAAACTTGAGTAAAATAACTTGAGTAAAACAAACTTAAATGAAAAGTTTAAGTAAGAGCAAGCTATCTGCATTAGCAGCTTGTGATTTTCAGCAAAAGGGTCTGGCACCCTGACAAAAGGCTCGGACTCCCCAGCAGTGGCTCGAAGGGACCAAACCTTCGTCTTTTCCAGCTTGGAAAGGCTAGACAGATCACCAAAAAACTCGATAGCTGAGTTTCGGTGAGAGAGCATGCTGTTCCTAACAGCTTCTGGAACAGTTGATAGTTGGGCGGACTAAAAACCCATATACGAAGATTAGAAAGTCCGGAAAGAGTTCCCAGCAGAAGTTGAAGGAACAACAAAACTCTTTGGGTCTTTAACTCTTTCCTTGGCTTCCTTAAAATTTTCAGGCGTCCCATCAAGAATTTGAACATCATCGTCCTCAGGCTGCACAATCAGTGCATCAGCCTCTTTCCGAACCTCATCAGCAAAAGGTTCGGCAATGTGCCGAGGAGACGGAGAGAAGCTTGTGATGGGAGGAGTCATTTGCTGAACTTCTCATCCCGATTTTTGGGAGGAGTTGGAGTCTTCTCTTTGGCCACATCGGCTGGCCCTCATCCAGCCGAGGTCTCTTTGTAGTGGGATCAACAATTGGGAATTGTCCCGAGTTTACTACGGCCCTTCTTCTTCTTTGTCCGGCAATTTCTTCAGCCGAATATTCGTCTGAAGATGATGATTCCTTATCTGGCTCTCTCTTGTCTCCTTCTTCTTCGTGAGACTACAGCAGAAGAGACAGGGGTCAAAGAGCGATATCGGTATCGTCCAAAAAAAAAAAAAAAAAAAAAAAAACTCCAAGCCGAAGCTTAGTACTTAGAAAATTTTTTAAGAAAATTCAAAAGAAAAAAAAAACTAAAAAAACTAAAAAGAAGGAGCAAGGCAAGGAGAAAAAGCATTAAGGTTCACCGAAGTCTTCAGCAAATGCTCGTCCTCGGCACTGAGCACGTGAGGTTCAACAACAAAAGTTTATGGCTCAGCACTTTACTCGAAAACTCTAGCAAAGATTCCAGCCCTTACACTAGCTTTGAAAAGCAGTGAAATTTGAACAAGTTTCGGAGAAAATTACCTTTATCAGACTCGGAATTTGACGATCTATATGTTCGGAGCAACGAATTTCAGTCTAAGGCTCGGAATTGCAAAGAATAAGGGAGAAAAAGAAACGGGTTCTCAAGGGTGTTAGCGAAATCAGGGAAGAAGTGTTTGCGAGAAGTGATTAAAGAGAGTGGAGAGGGCGGTTTAAATAGCTTGCTAGAATCAAGAATTCCAAGAGTCATAACCTCCAAAAACCCCACTAATTCCATTTAAATTCAACCATTAAACACTTTTCCAAGTTAACCACCCATTAAACCTTCCACCTTCCCTAATTATTCTCCTTAAATGGCAGTTGCGGCTACATCATTAACTGTCCAGATTCCAAATTCAAATTACAATCATTTGTTTCCCTCCATTTTGCAAGTCAAAACCCGACCCGTCATCCTTCCGAATCGGGTCTGGGGGGCAAGTTGTTTGGGTCCAATTTAGTCAACCTAATTGGGTCGGTCCAAATGATTTAATTACAAAAGCCCAAAGTAAGGTTCAACTCTCCAAAAGCATGCTAAGTCAGTCAAGCCCAGTCGGCATGACAAGCCCATCTGACTTGCGGCCCAATTCATCAATTGAGCAAGGTACAAAAGCCTTCAATTGCCTCATTTATCATTCATACACGTTAAGCCTCAAGCAATTAATTATCTGGCATAGCTTATTCTCTCCACACACTAAACTGACTTTAGCATCGGAGGGGCTTTCCTCAGCAACCATCGTGAGGCTAGTTTACGTGTATTTGCTGTGCAGGATTTCCTCGGCCCAATCATCACTTGGACCGAGATCAGTCTTCTCCCTCGAAAAGGGTCTGTCGAAGGTCCTATTGTTTTCATCCGAAACAAAAGCTTTAACAGTAAAACAATATGCAGCATTGTTACATCATCAACGGAAAAAAAAAAGAGATGTACGTCATGTAGGGTAAATAAGTTACAATTACATCCACAATACATAAAATCCTTTCCATTTAGAATCACAAATAAGCTATATAATTGGCCTTAAAGAATTCAGAAGGACACTACAATAAGTACCACTAAAGTTTCATTGACTATTTTACTAATTACATACTATGACCCAGTTTGCAGCAAAAACAAGTCAACATCTTGAAGCAAATATACAGTAAAAAAAAAGTTAAACAAAACATAATTCTAGTATCATATCATAGTTACAAAATGACGGTGTACAAAACAACGCAAAAATAACATGATATACTTGTGTTTCAAGAACCAAAAGGAGGGAATAGTAGTTCTAGGTACTTTCTTACCATGGGAATCAAACAGTCACTTGGGGGAATATAACGTCAGGGTTGCGAGTGAGTGGGTTCAGAGAGTCAGCTTAAACTTCATTAATGGGGTGAGAAAGGCTCCAAATAAAGTTCCAAGTCCATGGTTTTCTAAGCACTTGTGAGGAGATTCTCATTATTTCCTTTGACTTTGAAAACTGAGAATTACAGTTCTTGATCAAACCAATAGCAAACAACCACTGAGATCCTAATTG
The DNA here is from genome assembly GCF_001683475.1 of Chenopodium quinoa. Classification (NCBI taxonomy): domain Eukaryota; kingdom Viridiplantae; phylum Streptophyta; class Magnoliopsida; order Caryophyllales; family Amaranthaceae; genus Chenopodium; species Chenopodium quinoa. Next base: position 95,788 of record NW_018742788.1, read on the forward strand.
TTTAGTCTCCTAGAAGACCATATAACTAGATTATCAGATACCATATACAATCCTGCAATATGAGCTTCGTCTAATCTGAACCTGGAAACAATGCCTTCTCCCTCTGTCATCTTCCAATGTTAACGAGTCACAGGTTCGATTAGTCTCTTCACTTGAATTAGACTGAGCATTGGGCCACCAACTGGTGCATAGTTTCGGAGTGGATCTCTGAGCTGCATCACCATGACTATTGTAAGATTATCTCCAAAAATCCCGCAATTTCTTGATCCATTCTGTGTTATCTTCTCCAGACGATTTGTTGTGATAATAACTACATTTGGCATGATAAGCTCTTAGAACATTCATTGTACTCTTTATCATCCTGATTTTCACCACCTGATATTCCAGCATCCAGTCTTAACCACTCAGCTATTGAAATAGAAAGATCCAACAATCAATTACCATATCGGAAGAGCCGTCGAAGTAGTAAATCCTGGGTTGATATCTGACCTCTTACAGATTTTACCCTGATACTGGAAGGTGCATCGTGATCAGGAATGCCTGACTGTATTTTCAGCCATTCGATCATGAGGGCTTCTGTATTGTCGAGTGCAAACAAGGCCAGATCTCTAGCGGCCACATACTCTGACCCGATATCACTATGACAGGAACTAGCCGGATGCCAACCAGTTCTGCCGGACGAACTCGACAAGTTCAAATGGAATGACACATCAACAAGTAACCAAGGTTAGCAGCACAAGCAGAAGATGGCTGGATTATAATATTAAGAATACAATGTAATACTAGTAGTAGCAATTACAATGTAATCCAAAAGGATAGGATAGCTTTAGGCTATGAATCTCTATGTAACTTGAGGTTACAACTCTCCAAATGTTTCTCACAATTTTCTCGATACCCCCTTACATGCTCAACAGCTTCATTATATATTACAATCTAAAAATAGTTACTACAAAAGTTGGGAAAGCATTAGTCTAAAGTTATGTTTCCAAAATGGTGAAAGGCACATTCAGATGTCATGCCTTGCTGATTATAGATGCCTTCCAAAAAGTAGTGCAGCCTTCATGCTTGGTCTTCTTTCACTTTTATTGCTAAGCCTATCTCGATGTTGCTACTGCTTTGCTTGAGGTGGTTGTGACTGATGATCTATCACACACTACCGGTCGGTCTTGAACCAAAGTAGTCACAACCCTGAACATATGGATGCCCCTCAACTCAGTCTTGGCATTAGATTTATGCTGAAAAGAGGCAGACCTACAGCACAAGTTAGCATAATTAAAAATAAATTCTGAAAACAACCTAGAAATGAAAAAATTAACAGATTAAAAAAAGAGCGTACCTTTCATAGGATATATGTACAATTGCAAGGAAATGTTACTTAACTTTCCGCCTCCGTTTCATGCATCAGCTTCAAAATCTTTTTTTTATTCTCTTCGACAAATTTATTATCTGCCTTAAAATTATTTTCACATTTACCCTCTAGCCTTGCATCACGTGACCCTCTTTGCACAATCTCAAGCAAAATTTCTATGGATTCTAATCCAACTAATATTTTGCCATCATCCGAAATCACTGGCAAAGATTTCACATCATTCAAAATCACAGTAGATTTAGGACATTTGATAATACCAAGGAGTTCCTTAAACTTAATAGGATCGGAAACATCATCACAGACTTCCCACTTTTTGGGATTCCATCCATATCCAAGGTCAAACATTATCCACATGCGACTCAGTTTAACCCAATCATTTATGAGCCCACGTTGAAGGTCATTAAGTTTATAAGACTTTTCCACATTTTGTAATACCTTATACATTACTTTCAGAATCTCATTAAACCTAATACTCTCAGAAATCACAACACAGAGTAGTTTGTAATACTTTTCTGTATCCTCCATCTCAGTTTTAGCTCCATTGAATATTCTAATGATACATTCATGAACCAAACTAGCACTAAACTCAACAGGAAGTGGGTCATAGTTACTTTCAAAATAAAGCATTTTTGCACTCGTAAATCGAAAACCAAATTCCTCAAAATCCTTTACTTTCCACCAATTTCCCCCAACCCCTACAGCCAACATATAAATTGAAGGTTTGTGTACCAAAATATCAACTAAAAAGTTCTCTCCTAAACATAGGGTCACTATGAGAAAACACCCTTCTTTATAATCAATTGATTCTCCACATTTCAATTGGGGCATATCTTTCTTTACATTACACTTATGACCCATATAACCGATACAAAACCTAGAAGACATAATCATCTCAATCAATTCCCAAGGAGCATTAGAATGCTCAAGATCTAAAAAGAACTTATCTTTATCGGAAACTTGATTTGGATGAAAATCCTCTTTCTCTACAACTTTTCCTTGAACACTTTTACTCGTTTCTCCTCCATCTTTTTTCCGCCCCATTTGTTCAAATTCACTCTGTTACACAAAACGGGAAAAATGATAAAAGAGAAAATAAAATTAGGTCTAGCAAGTATCTTGACTCTCAAATAGACTGCCTGCCAAAAAGAAACCATGTTGTGACAGTGACAAGCAAAATTAAAATACAATCCGAAGACATGTTCCTTTAGTAATTTATTTTCTTACATATAAATCCTAACATCATAAATGGTACTATTGGAATTAAAATCGTGTATTCTTATTCAACAGTTTTTTAGTTTAGTTCGTGCACAGTTTAAAGGCTAGAGAAAACTCGACAAAATAAGCAACAGTCAGTTTAAGTAGATAAAACAAATCAAAATTAGGTTCAAAAGCTTCATGGAGTGAATTACTAGAACTCAAGTTCAAGATATTTTCCCTGATAACAGAAGGTGCTGGCATTAACTTGAGGCACAACACAAACTGAAATACATTCCAAAACAATGTAAAATTCACCAATGCAGAAATATCACACAAGCAATCATAAGAACTATAACTCACAATTAATAAAGAAGTTTAGTGTCACCACATTATTAATGTAGTGCAAGTAATTCGACAGGCCCAAAGCCAAATCTTCTTTAGTACATAAATATACATAGAGATGGGGTAGCAGGCAAATTAGCATTTTTAGTGATATCCTATTCTATGTCATTACTTCTGTCCTGATATATTTGGTACTACCACAACATCCGCAATTACAAAATAACATTAGTGATTGATTTTAAGCTGGTGAAATGTTTAGGTGTAGTGGAGTTAAAGGGGGACATGATCATTCCAGACCCCCTACTGGGACTTAGGTTAGGTAAAATCAGGTCAATAAAACTAAACACAAGGAGCACCTACATGGATTTAAATTTCATTAGCTTCTGACCAAGTATGTATCCATGACAAAACAGAATTAACTTAGAAACTATATATCCTAGTTGCATTGCATTGTAAATAACTTCTATCTTCTTCCATGACATTTGCCAGAAATGAGAAACACTAACGAGTTTCCTTCCTTCCTCGGTTTATTAGATATTTAAATTATATATATCTTGCGAAAACTAAAAGGCATGTTCACATGAACTTGATATGAACCATGGTGAAAAAAACCCAAATTAAAAATGAGGCCATTACATTGACAAAAAAACTCAGCAAAAACGAAAAAACAGAAGAAAGAATGAAAACAAACCTGAATTAGGCCCAATTTACAAATATTTTAGGATTAGGAGATTTATGGAGCTTAAAGTCGTATATTGGGCTTGAATTTGTGAATTATACAACACAAAAAACAGAGAAAAAAACAATATACCTAAGAAAAACTAACCTCAACATCTACCATAGCCCATAGGTCCATAGCCATGGAGGTGAGAGTGAGTTGTGGGCAGTGGAAGGGAAATTAGTGTTGGTGTGGCTGGGTAGTTCTGTAGTTGTTTAAGGTTTTGGGGTATGTGGGAACAAAGTTGTCTTTTCAACTTATTTACTTCAAATTTGTTTATTGAAATATACTTACTTCAATCTATTAGACCACTGAGCTGCCTGGTTTTATTCAACAAGAGGGGACATGGAATTGTTTTATCAGTTCCTGTGCATACCAGTTGCCAGTGAGAATGCTCTTACTTGTTATGACAGAGAAGGCTATAACAATATATTGGAAAATGCTAAGCCTCATGATCATAGAAATTTACATAGGTTAACAAAATTCTTTCAAATTGATCATATGCTCTGAATTCACTGACAATGTTCATATAAAATCAGATATATTAACAAATTTAAACATCAAAATCACCAAAATGATCATGCTTAATCCACATCACAATACATCATGCTTCACAATGTCACAAAATACAAACCTAATCGAATGGCAAAATTATCGAATACTCTGCCTCAGGAACATGATTTGAAGGACTGAAATGTGTACTTACAGAGATTAGTGAGTCCATTAAAAATTTTATAATTACATCAACCTATATAACCTAAACCCTTCGCAACATCTACATTTCACATAAATGACATACATAATAAACCTAGATGATGACAGAGATTTCTCTCAAAAACAGTCACAGGAACATCGAATACTCTGCCTCAGGAACATGATTTAAAGGACTGAAATGTGTACTTACAGAGATTAGTGAGTCCATTAAAAATTTTATAATTATATCAACCTATATAACCTAAACCCTTCACAACATCTACATTCCACATAAATGACATACATAATAAACCTAGATGATGAAGAGATTTCTCTCAAAAACAGTCACACTAATCAATTATACAGAAATAATTCCTCTTAATCAATCTTATTAAAATTATCACAATTTGAGCCAAAAATGCGCAACAAAAAAGCAAATGCTGACAATCAAACTTTAACAAAACGAAAACATGAATCAAAATTGAAGAACAGATTAAGAGAGAGAAACTGATGATACCTGAAAAGCTGAGAACTCTGAGTGCGCAGCAATGGAGGAGAGAGAAAGGTTTCTGGAAATTGTTACTGGGGTTAAGTCAGAGAAGGGGTGAGTGGGGCTGACCCTTAAACCATTATTATTGGGTTTTTATTTTGATTCTTAAATTCTTGGGCTCTAATTAAAATATAAAAGTTATAAAATAAGATCTTTATATTAGTACCAATAACTGGCCTACTTCAAAACTAAATTAACATTAGAAGCAAACTTAAGTAAGAAAAAACTACACAAAACCCTATAAAATAAGACAAAGCCCTGTCCACTAACATTGAAATGGTACCAGATAGTAAAGGCAAAGGGTTATGCATTCAAATGTTTCAGACAGGTTGCATCTTTTTTTTTTTTTTTTTTTTTTTTTTTTTTTTTTTTTTGTTGTTGTTGTGGTGATGCAACAACACTACGACAGGTTGCGTCTACATGCTGACACTGCTAGATCGAAATGAGACTAGTAGGCATGTCATGATATTAATAATACAGAGTACTGAAGCTCATATTCAAACCAATAATTAAATAAGTCCACAACAAGAAGACCTTAATTGGAATATTACCTGAAGCCCTGACCACCCTTTTTTTCTTGTCATTTGCTCTACCATCAGCCTCCAATATCCGCACCCACAACGTTTGCCGTTTTTTCTCACCATCGAAAAATGTCTTGGAAGCATAATATTTACTTCCATAATCATATCTCCAATCAGTAATACCTTCCATGAAGTCAGTATTGTCCACCTCAAATTCATTTGTTACGGCCTTATAAAAGCCCACGATCAAGAAAACTTGCCTTAAGAACAAATTTGGTGTTTTCCTTCATAAAATAGTTCTCTGCTCCATCTTTATTATCAATGCTCACAAGAAAGAAATCTGGACACTCCCACTTTCCGGTTTTTGCTGATAAGTGAAGAGACTTCACTTCTAGTCCAATTAGCAAAATCTTTACTCTGGCACAAAAATGCCATTTCTCAGCCATCTACCTTTCCGCCTATAAGAACGTGCCAAGCACCATCAGCAGCTTGCCAAGCAGTTGTAGGATCTCTGAAATTGCTAGAATCAATGTCACCATCTGTTTCAGCAATTACAGGATTATGAGGCGACTTAACCTTTTAGGTTAGATGGGGATCAGCGGGGTCCTTAGGGAATGCCAAATTCTGTGACTGAAAATTCTAAGTGTCTGCACCAGTATAGAAAATGACAGGTTTTCCTCCAGGGAGCATGGTGACAGACCTGGAGTAGCAGCAACCCAATTCATAAGGCTCGGTTGGGTTAAGGGCGTGTTCAATGTGAATCTAGTTGACAAGATCATGTGAGATTGAATGAACCCAAGTCATATTCCCCCATATAGCTGAGTAAGGATTATACTGATAGAACAGATGATAAACACACTTGTAGTATAATGGTCCTATACTTAAATACAGAGAACATCTCAATCAGTTTCATAACTTTATGATGCATAAACAACCAAAAGAGGATATGACATACCATTAGGATTTATGAGTTCATTAGCCCCGATACTTCAAACTCCTTTTTACTTAATTTCCCAACCAGGTCTTCAATTTGAACATTTCTAGATTCAGCGATCCCAGATATTTGACCGGCTTCTTCTGTATAAACCTTTTACTTGGCCTTCAAGGAAGCAAGTTTCTCCTTCAATTCTGTAACTTCAATCTGTCTGAGATAATTTTTCAACCATCTCTCTAATTTCAACTTCATTTGATTCAGCAATTCCCTCTGCTTCATGAGCCTTCTCTTCATACTTTTTCACTTGGCCTTCAAGAGCTACAAGTATTTCACTGAATTTCAGCCTCTTTATCAGCTAATTTAGCAACAGTCTCCTTTAACTGTTCTATCTCCGCCTCTCTAGACCCGGTTATCACAGATGCTTCACGAACCTCCTCCTCATATGCTTTCACTTGGTTTTCAAGGGCACTCAACCGTGCACCCAACTCCTCGACTTCCTTCTCTTTCTCAGCTAGTCTACCACTTGTTTCCTTCAACTGTTCTTCAGCCTGCAAATGACGAGCTTCAGCAGCAGAGTGCTGCTCAAAAGATCTCAAGTGTTGCTCAGTTAATTCAGTGATGGTATTCATGTGAGAGGCAAGTTGAAGAGAAGTGGCTTCTTTTTCTGCATCAGCCGAATTAAGCAATTCCAGAAGCTCATCAACCTTGTTCTTCGTCTGGGAGTTTTTTTCCACCAAAAGTTCCTTCTCTGAAAGAGATTGTGCCACTTTACCCTCAGCTTCCTCAATCATCTTTTTAAGCTCTTCATTAGAGCTTTCTAAGGAATCTACCTTAGCAACACTCTGATGCAATTCTTCTGTTAGAGATGCAGCCTTCAGTGCTTCTTCACCGACCTGTTCTTCTAAACTTTGTACCTTATCTTCAAGAATCTTAAATTTCTCAGACAATGAGTTAGCCTCAGACTCCTTTTCGCTGAAATTTGCCATTGTCTCCTGCATTTTTACCTCAAAGTCCCTAGTAGAAGACTCGTGTAAAGATTCAAAATGCATTTTACTTGCAGTTGCTTCCTCTATTGCTCTCACTTGCTCCTCTAATTGATCCTCAGCAGCTTTCAGCTTTTCCATAATTACACACACCCTTAGTCCAGAGCCCTTTAGATCATTTTCAATGCTTTCTAGTTTCTCCTGTGTAAGAGACAATTCACCACACAATGATTCAAGCAAATTTTCAGCTTCCCGAAGCTTTTTAGTGGAATTCTCCAATGCTTCTTCTGAACTTCGTTTCTCTACTTTCATTACATTCAAAGATTCCATCAGCCCCACTTCCTTTTCACTTGCTGTTTGAAGTGCACTCTCAAGGTTCAACATTAAAGATCGGAACTTCTCGATTTTTCCAGTGAGTTCAGATACCATGCCTGAATATTTTTTTGATTCAGCTTCGGGATCCCCGCATTTTTACTCCAGTGAGCTTATATTCACTTCAAGCTCTTCAATTTTCTGCTTCTTTTCTTCCAGCAGCGATTCAAGGTCACCCATGTTTTTCTCAGCAACCTCAATTATGGAGTGAGAAGATTTTACTACATTTTCTAATTCTGCTGCACGAGAAGGTAATTCTTGCTCCAACTCCTCTATTTTCTTCTTTGAGATTTTGGACTCAAGATTAAGACTTTCAAATGATTCTTTAACACCAGAAAAATCCTTTTGATTAGTTTCATGATCTTCCAAAGTATCTTGCAAAGACTTCGGCTTTTCATTGAAGTTATTTTCAGTCTCTACCATCTCCTCCTGCAACTTCTTGTGATTCGGTTCAAGAGTTTCATACTTCTTCCCACATTCTTGCAGCTTTACTTCAGTCGATAAGGCCTCATTTTTCAAATTTGCATTCTGTGACTCAGAATCGTTTAATGCAGCAGCCACTCTTTCTAATTCAGTCTCAAGCTCGTTTATCTACTCCAGTGCTTCAAGGACTTTTCTGCTAGATTCACTAACAGATGATTTGCTTTCTTCCACATTTACTTCAACATCTCGAAACCTATCTTTCATTTCCACAGGTTCTCTCTCGACCTTAATGAACTCTCCATCATCCAGAGAGCTTTCTTTTTCTTCTTTATTACCATTTTCCTGTTGCCAAACAAATTCAAGTTTTAGCTATATAAAATAAAAAATTAAAAAAATGATATTGCAGATACTTATAAGCTATATTTAACACAAATCTACCTCAATTGGCTCCGTAACACTAGCAAGCTTATCCTTGACTTCCACCACTAGCACCTCTATAGTTTGTTGAGTTTCATCTTCCATTAATAATCACAATACTTGACCTCAAGTCATTATTTCTGTCTTTTAACATGAAGTCACAAACAAGCATAAATAACTGCAATCAAATGGTGAATCAAATGATGGCAAAAGTTGAGAACTTCAGAGAGATGGCATAACTGAAATCAAATGGTGAAGCAAATGTTTCATGTGAAGCTACTCTTTACATGCATCATCAGGGGAAGACAGAATATAAAAGAGTCAAGGCAGCAAAGAGAGATGAGATCAAGATACAAGATCAACAGTTAGAATGAGTTCAACACATAAGGCAGCTCTTAAGCAACCAAACTAAGGAATCCATTTCAAAGAAAAATTGAGTCAAGAAATGTCTGAAGCAGAACGCCAGTTACTTTAATCCTCATGGCTAAATAAAAAGTCATCAAAAATAACGAAAATTAATTAGAAAGCATCTCATACCATAAGTAATCCATACAGGTTTACCATCTCATTATTATTCCCCATCAAGTCAGTCTGGCACTGCTACATTCTTCCAGTGTTCCACTTCTGTCTCTATTTCCATTCCAGCCATAATGTTCAAAGACCTGAACATTTTTCTGTTCATCAGAAACTACAAGGCTGAGTGTACTTCCATCGATCAGGAACTCGCTTGAAAAACAATCAAATGACCCAAAATCCTTTGCTAGCAAGCTAAGTTGAGAACCTTGTTCCTTCTAGTTGAGAAAATATATGCTTTCATGAATATCCCTGAAGAGAATAAAAAAAAATTACCTGCAACAGTCAAGAAATATATTGAAGAATCATTCTTTATATAAACATCAGTTCTCTATTTCAGAAGGTATTGAAAAGCAATTAGAGATGAAAAAGAAAAATAAAATTATGATTCATAATACTCAAAAAAAAAGATACAGAGTCCTTCGAATCTAATATCTACTATCTAAATTTTGTGAAATATCAAATCACATCGAAAAAAATATGCACAAAAAAAACAAAGTAGACAAGAAAATTACCCCCGCCAACATAAATAATCAAGAAATATATTGAAGAGACATTCTTTATATACACCTAAGTTCTCTATTTTAGAAGGTATTGAAAAATAATTAAAGATGTAAAAAAAATTATGATTCATAATACCAAAAAAAAAAAAAAAAAAAAAAAACTGTAAAATATATAGAAAAAGATAAAAGTGTAGTTCGTATCTAAAATCTACTATCTAAATTTGTAAAATATCAAATCACATAGAAAAATATGCACAAGAAAATTACTCTTGCCAAAATCTAGCAATGAACCATGGAACTAACATTTCTACCACCAAAATTGATTTTATAACTTCATAATTGGAAAAAAAACCTGAACTTGCAAAGAACACCATAAACTCGAAATTCATCCTCAAGCTCGCATTTGGTAACTTACCACGCTTCCCCTTGCTGCCCCTACTCCCAACCGAGCCACCGCGCAGCAGCCAATCAGCCGCCCAAACTCCTACTTCCCTCAAACACCCAAAATCGCAACAATCAGCTAGCTACACACAATTCTCCTCTTACTTGTTATGCTGCACTCCAACCATAACACTGACACGACAAGCACCACAATCTGAAGGGAATGGTGGCTTAACATATGTAGAGGTAAGCCTGCAAATAGAAAAGAAGCTAAAATAAAATAAGAAAAATTAAAAAAAAAAAAAAATGTACGAGTTAAGTACAAATACAATCTCTAAAGTTTAAACCATTGCATTTAATCTCTCACCTTTTAAATGAGGCAAATTGGTCCATTAACCACCAGGGAAAGCAATTTCCAGCCAATAACTGTTGATGTGGCAATAGGTTTAGGGACCTTTAAATATTATTTGTCATATAATTTACATATATTCTAGAAATAGTTTAAGGACTTGTCCGATTTAATTGAATAAGCTAAGATTGCGTGTGTGTGCGCAATTTAAGAAACTTATTAGGCTCATTCTCTTCTTTATTCTAATAGAATACAATAAATATTAGTGATGCAAATTTTAAAATTGTTGATAATAAAAATAAATATAAGTAAAAAAATTATAAAATAAAAATTGGTTTAAAAAATAAAAACATCTGATGAAGTCATAGAGTATTTTCTTTAATTGAATAATTAAAAAAAAAACGGTTGATAAGTACTTGTATAATTGTATTTTATCCTAAAAGTTAGATTCGGATGGTACTTTTTTTTCAATTTAGGATGGTTGTTCTTAAAAAAAAAAAAAAAAAAAAAAAAAAAAAAAACAAAAAAAAAAAAAGGTAAGAAGGAGTAATCTGGCAAATTGACATTTATCACCCAAAATCTCTCTTCACTTTATATATTAGATAAATAGAATAGTTTAGGGTAAGTTGGCAAATGTAATGATGTTGAAAATAGTTTAGGGATCGGGTTGACACGCGGCGCAATCAAATTGGGAATGGTGGCTTAACATATGTAGAGGTAAGCCTGCAAATAGAAAAGAAGATAAAATAAAGTAGTAACTTAGTAAGGCTCAAAGAAAATGGTAGTCAATGCATGGAAGTATTAGAAGTGTATGTGAATTGCTATCTACTCATCTGTAACTCATAAGCATAAACTATCAATCAGGTGCATTATCATATAGCTTAATATGAAACCATTTGGGAAGAAGAGAGAGATGACCCAATTTCAAAAACCAAATATTCAAGTCAAGTAAAATAGATATATTCATCAAACTTCATGAAAAGCTCTTAAACAGAGTTTATGTTCATAAATATACCCATTCAAAACCATTAAATCAATGAGCTCCAATGGAAACTGAGAACTGAGCCTCAAATGAGTCATAACTAATCCTAGGATCATTTTCGAATGTGTTAGTTTAAATTAAACAAGAAATCTTGGAAAATTTTCACAAAATGGTTGAGTCGGACACTTGGACACGTAACCGTGTCGGCCATGGGTACCCGAGTCCGAGAATCATAGGCAATATGTGAACATTATCTTCAACAAATAACCAATTATTCACAGCAATATATAAACAATTTACCAACACAGCAAAACAATTTACCAACACAATTTTCATCAAAATTTAAATTATAATTACATAGATAGAACTGAAAACAATCTATGAATCGCGACACTATTCACAGCAATAAACCAGCACTCCAGCAGCGCTCTTGATCAAAAGACAGGAACAAACATTGCTGGAAGAAGAATAAAATTACGAGCATATAATAAACCAACAAAAAAAAGGGGGGGGGGGGGGGGAGATTACCAGTAGGTCGATTTCTTCCTGCACATGTATTTGCTCAATCTCCCTACTCATTCAAACAAATTAATAAGGTTGAAAGTATATTGTAGTCAAGAAAGCAGTAACAAAACAAAGTTCTGATTGATCCATATGCTTTTCAAAAGCCATACGATGAAATTTTTAGCATTGAGAACTGAGAAGTATACACCAGGAAGGACATAATTGTACCTAATTTGATACCACTCTATTTGCTGGTGGCTTGATAAAGCCATTTTCAGGTGAATTGACAAGATCTTGAACTCATTTCAGAAACTTGAGTCATGACAGATTTACCACCATTCTCAACATGCCAAAAAATCATAATGATGAAATTTATGCAGCAAAACAGGGACAAATGGCTTACATGTTATAATGTAAGAATTAAGCACCACCAAAAGAATTTTCAGTTAAGCCAAGGATGACAGAAGATGAGCAGAAGAGCAGAGCAAAGAATGAGCACAATTGAAAACAACTACTCATAATTAAACAATGTTTATCTACTCATTCTTTCTAAATTTTATCCAAATTCTAGTTGAGAAGGAAATTAAAGTTCACTTCTACAGAAAAAACTCCAGAAATATATCATCAAAGAAAAAAAAATATATTCCAGAACAAACTACAAAATTTTCTTCTACAGATCAGTTACGATTAATCAAAGTTCATTTAGAATCATTAGATAGAAGAACGTAGAGAACAAATATATTGTAAGAGTAAAATTAACTTTCAGTGATTAGGCATCCAGGACCATAGATACCAGTTGGGTGGAACAAAAGGCAAGGCAAGGCAAGGCAGAGAATCTCCGATCATCCAACATGCAGAGAATCTCCGATCATCCAGCATGCATACCGGCGATGGTTGTTGGTTGGTCACCGTCAAAGGAGAGAGAAAGAGAGAACAAAATCGCCGGCGGAGGTCTATGGGAGGGCCTTGAAACTCCGTCATCGCCGGCGCTTTCGTCGGTGAGCCGGGGTTTGTGTTTGGTGGGTATTTACAAGGAGAGAGAGAAGGCAGAGCTTTGAGAGATTCCTCATACACATCTGTTACAGCAAATGCCATCCCAACAAAAATCTTTTCACTTCTAGATCTGAAATTTGGAACTCAACTCAAAGTCAAAAGAAAAAAAAAACCCTAAGTACACTTTATCTGTCCGTTTATAGCAAAATCTAGGGTTCTGCAACTTTTGTTTTTTCACTTATTTTTCTTTTTATATTTTATTACTACTATGCTGTACTACACTACTACGTATATTATTATCTGTCCAATCTCCATTGGACTGTATTTTATACCATACTACATATATTATACTCCTCCGCCCACGAATATCTGCAACAAAGTACAAATGGGTGGACTCCTAGGTAAAACTTTTAGGGAATATTAAGTGTAGTTGGGTGGGTTTAATTAATGAGAGAGAAAAGTAAAAATACAAAATTACCCATATGATGATATATATAAACTAAACATTTAAGTGTTGAAAAATAAGGGTATATTTGGTATTTGTAGTGTGAACACAAATATTTGTAGTGGGTTTTAGGTAGTGGGTAATAGGTGGTGGAGAGGACCACTAACCAAAAAGTGAGTAATAGTGGGTAATTAATAGTTAAATATTACCAAAAAAAGGAAAGAAAAAAATTTGTTGCAGATACTCCAAGCATCCAAATTTGGCAAATGTTGCAGATATTCGTGGGCGGAGGTAGTACAATACTTTGTATATCTATATGACATATGAAGTATGTATGAGTACCTAACACGCTAACCCATGCCGGGCGGACCCGTGAGAGGTTTCAGCCCAATAGGGGTCTTCTCCTTACCAACCAAAATAAGAAAATTAAAAAAAAGAAACGTACGAGTTAAGTACAAATACAATCTCTAAAGTCTAAACCATTGCATTTGTAGCATTTTAATCCCTCACCTTTTAAATGAGGCAAATTGGTCCATTAACCCACCAGGAAAAGCAATTTCCAGCCAATAACCGTTGATGTGGCAATGGGTTTAGGGACCTTTAAATAATATATATTCTAGAAATAGTTTAAGGACTTGTCCGATTTAATTGAATAAGCTAAGATTGCGTGTGTGTGCGCAATTTGAGAAACTTATTAGGCTCATTCTCTTCTTTATTCTAATAGAATACAATAAATATTAGTGATGCAAATTTTAAAATTGTTGATAATAAAAATAAATATTAGTAAAAAAATTATAAAATAAAAATTGTTTTAAAAAATAAAAACATCTGATGAAGTCATAGAGTATTTTCTTTAATTGAATAATTAAAAAAAAAACGGTTGATAAGTACTTGTATAATTGTATTTTATCCTAAAAGTTAGATTCGGATGGTACTTTTTTTTCAATTTAGGATGGTTGTTCTTAAAAAAAAAAAAAAAAAAAAAAAAAAAAAAAAAAAAAAAAAAAAGGTAAGGAGTAATCTGGCAAATTGACATTTATCACCCAAAATCTCTCTTCACTTTATATATTAGATAAATAGAATAGTTTAGGGTAAGTTGGCAAATATAATGATGTTGAAAAATAGTTTAGGGATCGGGTTGACACGCGGCGCAATCAAATTGAATCAATAGCTACATTAATAAAAATTGTCATTTTACATTGCATTTCCCCAAGTTGATTGTTCATTTGGTGTAGAGGTGATCAAAAATCGGGTCGGACCGAGCCTTAACGTAATTTCTCGTGCCCAAACCCACAAAAAAGTAGCGGGCTTATCAGGCCAAAGCGAGCTTTTTGGGCTTTTTTCGGGCTAGGTTCGGGTTTTTAACTAAAAATGTATTTTTAATTTTTTTCATACTTGTCCAAAGCCGCCCTATTTTCGGGCCGGATCCGACCGGGCTAGCGAGCCTGATCAATGTTGATCACCTCTAATTTGGCGGGATAAAAATCATCAGAAGCTTCTTTATATACTCATACTCCAAAAGACTCCCACAAGTTACTTTACATCTCAACTCAAACTTAAACTCAAAAACACGAGCTCCATTGTTATGTCTGGGTGGGAATTTGGAGAAGCATATAAGTCAAAGAAGAGGAAAATCACGCGACTACATTAACATCATTTCAAGGTATATTCACACTCATTTTCTATTTTTTCATTTTTAATACTTTATTTTTATTCTATTGTCTTTCCTAATTTTCAAGACTAGACAATATTGCATTTTTTTCATTGCATAAATTTTTTTTAAGTCAACCAATCAATCAATAATCAATATAGTTAAATTTCTCTATTTTTGTCATGTATATAAATCACGTACAGATTTTTTTTAGGAAAAATTCATGGGAATAATCCCACCTTTGGGCCGTTCGTTTTTAATAATCCCACCTTTGGATTATTTTTAAATAATCCCACCTTTACCCCCCCATTCTTTTTTAATGGTCCCAACCGGTCATGTAACCTGTTATAACAGGTTACATGACACGTGACGGCCTGTGAATGGGAAAAAAAAATTAAAAAGTTAGATTTTTTAAAAGAAAAAAATAAAAAAAATAAAAATAAAAATAAAATAACCACCCAGCCCCCAACCACAGCACCGACACCGGCGTCGGTGCGCGACGATCCCCTCCCTGATCTGAGGAGATTTCAACTAAGGTGGGGGTATGGGTGAAGGTGGCTGAGGTCGCAGTTCAGGTAGGGTGATGAGGTGGTGGTTTCGGTTCAATTGGTAAAGGCAATAGTAGTTTGGTAGGTGGTCTCGGGTTGGGGTATGGGTGAAGGTGGCTAAGGTGGTGGACTAGTGGTGAACTAGAAACCCAACCCTAACCCTAAACGCCTTTTCCGTCCCGATTCCGGGTCCCCCTTCCCCCGTTCCAATTCCGGCAACTCTCCCCTTCCCCCGAACCTATTCTAGCCTCCCTCCCCTTTCCCCTGCTCGAGTTTTGCCACCCACACATTCCCCCGCCACGATTTCAGCCTCCCTCACTTTCCCCTACCTCAATTTAGGCTGGCCGGACCACCCAAAATAGCGACGATGACGACGTGAGCTTCGATCTCATGGTTGGGGCTGGGGAAGAAGGTGGCTGGGGCTAGTGGACGACAACAACGCGGTGGCTGGGACTTGTGGAGGAGGTGGCTGGCTTACTGCCGTTTTTTTGTTTTTTTTTTTTTATTTTTGTTTTTTAATATAAAATTTTAGACTAATTGTTATAGTGACACGTGTATTTTAAACCAAAAAAAAAAATTACCTCTTCAACCGGTTACTAGTCACCCGTGACCATTAAAAAAGAATGGGGGGTAAAGGTGGGATTATTTAAAAAATAATCCAAAGGTGGGATTATTAAAAACGAACAGCCCAAATGTGGGATTATTCCCATGAATTTTCCTTTTTTTATTGCCTGAGCTGAATTGTTTTTAAGTTTTTCTAAAATAAAATTAAGTGAATGAGGGTGTTTTGGATAGTCTATAATTTGAACACCAACTTTTACTCGGGATATTTTGACTTTTGCTACCACTAAAATGCACAATTTTGAATTTTACTACCCATCTAAATTTTTATTTGATTTTACTACCACCCAAAATCAAAAAATTTAAATTTTACTACGGAAGATGCTCCAAAGTAAGTTTAATTACGAAACTAATTACGAAAGTAGACGTGTGGCAAAAGTATTTACCAAACTAAGCTTTTGGGGTAAAACGATGTCTCGGACAGCGTTTTATATATTGGTTTTTTTTTATAAATAATACATAATTTCAGAATTCCTTTTAGAAATTAAAAATTTCCAAATTTCCAAAAAAAAAAAAAAAAATAGTACATAAAACGCTGTCCCAGGCAGCGTTTTATGTACTAAATGAAATTTGGGAAAAAAAAATTATAAGTATGTAAAACACTGACCCATAAGCGTGCGGTATGCAACTTTATAGGAAAACGAAAGTTGTAAATGATCATAGAATAAAAAATACGAATGCCCTCAATTAGTGTGAGTACTCGTTTTCACACGGAAAATCGAGATCTACGAGAATACGCGGTCCACGTCGTCCAATTCTGTCGGGTTTGAGACGATTTAGGAGAATTTTGAGGGTTAGGAAACTCGAGAGGTCATAAGTATGGCCTCGGGGGTCCGATCGGGGCAATTTTTTTTCAAACACCTTATTTTGAATGGCACAAATCAGAAATCTAACCGGATCGGCCGCCCAATTCCGGGATAGAGAGATATTGCATCCGAACTTCGGGGGCCCATAATTCAGCCTCCGGGCGTTCGATTGGGGCAATTTTTTTTTAAAACGGCTTGTTTTTTGGAGACCTAAGTTGTGGCAAGTTTTCGAATGAGACTTGGCCTCAAAAAAGCCCTAAAATGCCAAAAAAAACGCCTCTAAAAGGGAAATTGGAAATTTACCGATATCCCTTATTCAACTATTTCTAGAGGTGATCAAAGTTAGCCCGCCTGATCCAGTCCGATTATGGGCGGGTTTTTACGGTCCGAAATCGAGTAGGACCCGGCCCGAAAAAATTTATTTTTTTGGGCGGTGTTTGGGAATGTGTTTTTATGCATATTTAGTTGATTTTTTTTGCTCCGATCCGAAAAATGGCCCGAAAAAAGCCCGCGCGGTCACGACCATTTTGGGCAGGTTTGGGCACAAAAAAATTTTTGGCCCGAAGCTTGGCCCGACCCGGCCAGATAAATGGGCAAATTTGTTTGCTTCGGCCCGGCTCGCCCAATGATCACCTCTATATATTTCCTAATATAATTAATCATATTCCTACTATTACTTATCATCATCCTACAATACTAACTAAATTTACTAAGCCATGATATATAGTTTAACTACAAACTAAATGTACATTATACAATACTATACCTAACTTAATAAACAATTAGTAGTTGATAGATATATTACCTACCCGTCATTAACAACAAAATATAAAATGGCTTGTTGGTATGTTGTAATAAGTAATGGACATGAGATTGGGGTTCTAACCCTAACACATACATGCGCTTAATACTTTTTACTACAACATGATAATTTTCTTTTTTTTTTGTGGAAATTTTAATTTCAAAATTATGTACTTTCGTAATTAGTTACGTAATTAAACTTACTAGTCATCCTTTTACTACTACTTAACCGTTTCCGTCACTATTTCTGTCTGTAGGGCACTAGGGCCCACTTAATTAACTTCCTTCCATTTCTACTTGTTCTCTCTCCACGAACCTCAATCATAAAAAACCCACTTCTTCCCGGCAGCCCCACCCGTTCTCCGGTAACCCCACGCCCACCCCTTAACAATAGCCCCAACCACGCATCTCACCTCCACGTTTGCCACCACAACAACACGACTATACACTCACAAAATGAATAAAAGCAGCATCCCACACATCTCTAATTAGCCATCAACGCATAACAACACTAACTCCACCCAACAATGGCAGGCCGGCAGCCACACCAATTTCACCACAACCGAAGCAACATAACAGCAACACCCATGTACCACTGTAGCAGCAATCCATCAATCCCCACTTCAATTGCACCAATTTCATCCCCAATTTTGATGGGGCTGCTATGAAATGTGGGGGTTAATGACTTAGGTTCTTGGAGAGAGGAAGAAAATTGAAGGAAGTAATTAAGTGGGTCCCACAAACGGAAATAATAACAGAAACTGTTAATGATAGCAAAACCTATATTTTTCGGTTTTGGATGATAATAAAATAAAATAAAAATTTAGATGGATGTTTTAGAAGTAACAAAAGTCAAAATATCCTTTTACTCATCCTCCCATTTTCACTTCACTGGCAGATGTATATTGTTATCCGAGGGGCATGTGGCCATGTGCTACCCCCAT